>NW_004955494.1:6198764-6243468 GCF_000276665.1 Chinchilla lanigera
TCTTTTGTACGGTATTGTAAGCAGAACACACGGCCTTTACATCACACTGAGCTGCATCCTCAGCACCGTGTGTGTGCATATATATACCTTTATATACATGTGGATACATATGTCTGTTTATTTATTTGAATTTGGAGACAGTGCCTTGGGAAGCTCTTAAGTTACTCATGCTGTGCTTAAATTTTTCATCTTCCTACCACAGCCTTCCAGCCTTCCTCCCCAGACTTCTTTTAGCATAAGCAATTTTCCATTAATTATAAGCTGACAGTTTTTCTGTAGAAACAGGTATATATTTATACACACGTTATCACATACTAATATTATGTATAACATACACTATATATGAATATTGAAAAATATTAAGTATTGCTTGTCTCTGATGCATATTTAGTTTAAAGTTTGTCTAAGGGCATCTGGTATAATTTATATCCTTGTCAAAACTATCCTGGGTTTGTCTCTAGGGTTTTCATTTTCAATCTGATGCAAGCTTCTAATAGCTTAATAAGACATTTATCATTATTATTCCATGTTGTCAATTAATAGTAGGTCAATATCTTTAAATGCATAATAGAGTATTCAAATGGATTTTCTTGTGCTAAATTATTCTCACATTTCTAAAATAAATTTTACTTGTGCATAGTACATTTTTATTGTTTAGAACACTTGCATTTTCCTATTTTTCCTGAGCTTTTGCATCTCTTTTCTGAAATGGTGGTCACATAGTTTTTAGGAGTTATGCTTCCTTGCTCATATTACTAACACGGTGGTTATATAATAAGATGGATAAGAATATGATACGCTATTTATCATTTCCCTGGAAGAATTTAATGGCAAGAGAATTATTTGTTTCTTGACAATTAAATAATTACCTAGCAAGTATCTCAAAAACTTTTTAGTTGGTATTCTATAGAATTTTTAAAATTTCTACCTTACTTCTTCTTTTCAAGTATATCTTTCATCCAACAGCAATAACATTGGATGGATGATATATATATATACTATACTATATATATACTATATATAGTATATATAGTAGTGTTTTCTCTAGTTAATTCACTTGTTGTTGCTGTACCATCAAATAAAAATATGTGGCATACTTTAGGAAAGTATTTGAAAAATATTTATTTGGCAAAAGGTTTGTGCCTAGAATATACAAATAAATCCTATTATTCCAAAATGAGAAGCCAACAAGTAAATAACAAAAAGTAAAATGTTGAGACATTTTGCACCTTGGGACATAATGTTAAGTGAAATAAGTTGAACACACAAGATTAAATATTGCATATTTTCTCTTGTTGGAGAAACCCAAAATGTAAATAAAGAGCAAAATAGAATATAGATAATAGAAAGTAAGGATATAGTGTTTTGTTTTTTTTTTTTTTAAATAGGAAGGAGATCAAGACAAGGAGGGAGGGGGACAGAAGGTAAAGAAAGGGGATGAAAAAGGAACTGAGATGTGCTCTGTACCAAAGGCCCCCAAGAAATGTAGACATTACATAAACATTACGGACTGGTCAAAAGTTTAAAAATAAGAATAGAAATATGTATGACAATACTCAAAATCAATAATCATTAGAACAATCCAAATTACTACTTCAACAGTATATTATTACATACAAGATAGAATAGTTTAAATTCAAAAGATTGGTAATAACAAATGCTGGAGAAAATGCAAGTAGTACATCAACTAGAATTCTAATGTATTAATGTTAGTAATGAGAAACTGCTCAAACATTCTGAAAAATGTTTGCATGTTTCGTTAAGAATACACCCACAAAGCAGTTTCACACCTTATCACTTGCCTAAGAGGAAAGAAAATATAAGTCTACACAAAAATTTTCAAAAGAACCTTCAAAACAGTTTTATTCATAACTAAGAAAGTAAAGCATACAATTTTCCATCAACTAATGCTATACACAAAGGAAAAGTATTTGGTAATAAGAAGAATAAAATAACACAAAGATTAGCTCACATCTTCAGTATTATGCTAAATGACATCTATCACACAAAATTATTTGTCCTATGTTGTGTAAGAAAAGACAAGTCTGTTTGTGATGGTCAGGAAATCAATGGTTGTCAAGCAGCTGGACACAGATGATGAGATCAGTGGTTTGGTCATGGTTATGGCTTATATCTGGATGTCCTCCAAAGCCACTTGTGCTCATAGGTGGGGCTTATGGAGGTGATTGGATCATGGGATTGTACTATTCATTAGTGGGTTAGCCCACCAATTAGCGGATTACTTGATAAATAAGTGTGATATTGGGAGTTGAAGCCTAATGACGGAAGTGGGTCACTGGAGTGTGTCCTGGAAGGGTCTATGTCCTTCCCTCCTCCATGGATTGCTTTCTGCTTCCTGCCTATTCTGCCTCAAACTGTTTCTCCTTTGCCGACCCCTCGGTTATGCCACCCTGCCTTGGAGTCAGCAAAACTACGGACTGAAGCCTCTCTGAACTATGAGCCAAAATAAACCTTTCCCTCTTTAACTGGCAGGTATTGGGTATTGTGTCTCAGTGACAAGAAAGGTAGCTAAGACAATCATGGAGTGCTAAGATGATACTGTTTTGGTTGATGGAATTGTTCTATATTATGACTGCAGTGGAGGCTACATGAATACAAATTTTCGTTATAACTCATTCACTTGTGCATTTAAAACAAATTATATTTACATAAATTTCTTCTGAGCAATGCTGATTTTAAAACTTTAAACCCTCAAAAGACAAATTTTGGTAAAAGGGTTGCTATTAAATATAAGAAATAAAGAGAAACATATTTCCAAAGAGCAGAAAATGATACAGAAAACAGCTGCTGTAAGAATAATAAATATTACCAAAATAAATCCATTCAAAAAAAAAATGTAAAAGGAAAAATCATCTAGGATCACTAGAGATTTAAAATTTTTGAACGGAGTAACTCCCAACATATTTAACATCTTACCAGGCATAGTGGTGCACACCTGTAATCCCAGCACTCGGGAGGCTGAGGCTGGAGGATCATGGTGAGTTCAAGACCAGCCTGGGATATAAAGTGAGCTTAAGACCAGCCTGAAGTGCATAGAGAGACCCTGTCTAAAAAAAAAAAAAAAAAGAAAGAAAAAAGATCAAATTTAAAATATTACCTAAAATTAGTATTTAAAATCTAAAATTTTTACAACTGATTTGTGTAAATATAATGTATTCATATTATTTTAGTGATCAATTGTGTAAATTAAATTGGCATTCAACACATCTCTATTTCTTCACTCTCCATCCACACTGGTCACTACACCTCCAAATTTTCAAAAAAAATCTCTTGTATCAATGTATTTGACACACAAGCATTTCCAGATTTTAATAGAAAAAATCTTTATAAAATCATATTTTATGAAATACAATACATGCAGTAGCTTATCAAGTCTATTATGAAGTTACTACAAACTTCATAAAAACTAGGAAATGATTGCATAAGAAGTAATTAGCAATCATTTTCCCTTATGAATGCAGACATATACTCCTAATAACTGTCTGTTTGATTCATCTTTATTATTGAGTATAGTTATAGATCTAACTCTCATGTGTAGTGTACTTCTGCAAAAGTGTAATCCAATTGAATTATCAATTCTCTTGTTGATGGATTGTTTCAAATTTTAAGATGTAACTATTGCTCCTTTGTAAGCAGTATGTACACACCTTGCATGAAGGTATAGGGTGTTCATGTAGGAGTGGGCTAATAGGACACAATCTTGTGCATACAAGGAGGCTTAGTAGATACTCAAAGTCCTCAGAGTAGTCACATCACCTATCTACAGACAATGAGAGTTAGTACCTTGATATGCAGTATATTTAAAGAGTTAGTAAACTGGCGTTCAACACACCTAGTCTCCATTTTCTTGAGTCAAGAGAGTCAATTCGTGAAAAATAACATGAGTATACACTGCAATAACCAACACTATTATTGTTAGCATTTACATTTCAGTCATCCCAGAAGGTGTATGAATCCATCAAACTGGGATTTTCATTCAAATGTCTTATATCTAGGACATATGTCCCCTGGCGCTTTGATATTCTCTTCAGGAAAATGTCCATTTAGATGTTTATTTTCCATTATTTTTCTTTTTTTTCTATTTCTAAGAGTTTTTACTTGAACTGTGCATGTACTACTGTTTGGTAAGAATTACAAATATCTCTTCCCACATTCTAGTTTTCCATTTCACACTTTGATCAGAAAAGTTAATGTTAATGTGACACATTTTGTCAAAACTTTTCTCTAGGATTAGTGCAAATGTCTGCTTTAAGGAAAACGCCCTACTCAAATGTCACAAAAACATTAACTTTGACCTTTCTGGACAGTTTTGTATGTATTAATTTTTATTAACATGTAATAATTGTACATATTTATGTGGTACAGGATAACATTTTAAAACATGTACAGCACATACTGAAAGCTTTGTATTTTACCCTTCACAAATCAATGAGGATTACACAAAAAATTTTCTTTGTGCATGACATAAAGTAAGGATAAAGATTCTTTTTCATGGATATGTAGTTAATCAAGCAATATTGGAAAAATTATTCACCCATTGGAATTCAGTGTTACCTTTGTCAAAAACCAGATGACAATACTTGTGTGGGTATGTTTGTGTACCTGGCTTATTTATCAATTACTTTTTAATACTAACATTCCGGTATAGCCGTGAATAAACTGACCCAATACTTAATGGCTGAAAACAACCATTATTGCTCAGAATTGTTTGGGTTGACTGCACTTAGTGGGATGATTATCACCTAGAACTTTGCAAAGATGCCAGCTATGTGATTATCACCTGGTCTTTTCCCTGGTAGCTAAAACTGAAGTCAACTCAAGGCTTAATGAAGCTGAGTGTCAAAATAATTCTTTTAATTATTCATTTAGTTTCTGAGCTGGAGTGGCTGGAGTAATCGAGTCTGAATAGGTCTCTGTCTCTCTATATTTCTGTTTCTATATCTCTGTCTCTGACCCTGTGATGTAACCTCTGTGTATGCCTAATGTGAACTTTGACACAGAAGTCAATGTTCAGGCAGTTTTATACCTTATGTGATGGCCTAGTTTACCCTAGAAAAAGTGGCAATGAGAAACATGTTCAACATGTCCAAACAAAGAGAAAACCTTCCCATGACCACATTTTGTAGATCTAATAATGCTGCTTCTATCATATTGTCCTCATGAAGAAAGTCATTAATGGTATTTCAAGTGCAAAGAATTGGGAGGAATGGATTATACTTCTCCATGGGGAATGAAATGTGTGAATAGAAAATGAAGATATTGATGACAATCATCTTTGAGATACATACTGCTGATTCGTCTTTCATTCTAACTGCATCTTTCTACTGTGCAGAATATAGTAGCTCACTGTAAGGCTCAAGAATCTCATACTACTATAGAATCAGCTCAAATTCTCAGGTCTCATCATGGAAATCAGGCCCAGGTACATAGGAGGTTCTTTCTTGAAGTTGATTGCATATAGCCCTTCAAGAACATCTCCTCTGAATCCAAAGCATAGAAGAAAGTCCCTACCTCACTCACAACATATGATAGTGACATAGTCATAAAATAATTTCAAAGAAAGTCTCATTTAAAAGACAAGGGACTGGTGCATGCCTGTAATACCAGCACTTGGGAGACTGAGGAAGGAGGATTGTTGCAAGTTTGAGACCAGCCTGGGCTACAAAGTGAGCTCAGGACTGGCCTGAACTTCATAGCAAAACCCTGTCTTAAAAAAAGACAAAGGACAAAGTCACATGGTAAGCCTTGATCTGTAGCAATTCTGAAATCATGAAGAATAATAATTCTGTACAATAGTTTTTGACACTATGCTCTGGGCTCTAGATTCTGCCCTTGATTAATTGCACCTTTTCTTTGAGAGATGGCCATCTTGGCCTTATCCCTGCCTTTTGGACTTTATAAGTCTTACATAAGTGTCTCCCAGGTATTCCCATAAAATTCTTAGAAGGGATTGATATTAGCAAAGACCTGGATGATAAATGCATTTATGTCAGTTCTATACTATGACCTTTTTTTTTTTTCTGTGTCTCATGTGCACCTGTAAAGAATGTTCATTAGATTGTCTCATAAATGTCAATCAGATGAAGTGAGCTGATAGTGTTGATGTCTTGGTTACTTTTCTCTCGTTGCTGGGACAAAATACCTGACACCCAAAATTAAGGAAGGAAAGGTTTATTTCACTTACAGTTTGTGGAGGTTTCAGTCCATACTTGGCAGCTTACAAGGCAGACTGGCACAAGGCAGAGAGCTACAGCTCACCGTGGCAGAACACAGCAAAAGCAACAAACACTAAAAGGGAGGAATGGCCCCAAGCAGCCTCTTCCTGTCCCTTACATATGCAAACTATCCACCCCAGGGCGGGTGTAGCTCTCACACCCATAATCATTCAAACTTTAAAAGCCTGCCCCATGACTGCATGAGGCTTTGGGGGGACACCCAGACACAAACTATAACAGTTGGTCAAAACATCCACAGGTTTATTAACTTTCTTCCTACTTGTTCTATCAATTGCTGAGATAGGAGGTGGAAGCCTCAAACTGCAAAAATGAATTCACCTATTTTCACTGCAGAGCTATCAGATTATGCTTCATGTATTTCAGAGCCTTGGTGTTGATGAAGACATACTTAGGATGCTTATGCCTTTTAGAGAATGAGTTTAACATTATGTGGTGTTCCTTTATGCCATAACCTGACCATATTTTTAAATATACCATGACTGCAAATTTACACATTCCCCTCCAGGAATGGGGTTTGAACTAAGGGCCTTGAATCATCCCACTGAGTTCACCCCCAGACCTTTTTTTGTAACTCAACACAGAATCTTGCTAAATCACTAAGTTGCCTGGGCTAGGCTTAAAACTGTGATCTTCCTACTTTCGTCTCTCAGAATATTGGAATTACAAACACATATCACCATGTCTGGCTAACTTCAGCTTAGCGTTTGTGTGGTACATGTTTCTCTGCTCTTTTCTTGTTAACACAAATAGTTTATGTTTAACCTGTGTTTCTAGTAAACAGCATGAACTGTGACTTGCTTTTTATTTAATCAGACAAATTTTGCTTTTCAATGTCTGTGCTTGGACTATTCATATCAAAAGTGATTACTGATGCAGTTGAGTTAAAATGTATCATTTTCCAGCTATTTCCTACTAATTATTCCCCTTGCTCTCTTTTACTTTTCCCACTTTTTATGACTTCTTTGTGTTTCTGAGCACTTTAAGA
This sequence comes from Chinchilla lanigera, assembly GCF_000276665.1. Classification (NCBI taxonomy): domain Eukaryota; kingdom Metazoa; phylum Chordata; class Mammalia; order Rodentia; family Chinchillidae; genus Chinchilla; species Chinchilla lanigera. Next base: position 6,206,007 of record NW_004955494.1, read on the forward strand.
TGATTTCTTTTATTTAATCCATTCATTCATGCTAGCCACCTTTTATTACTTAGCAACTTCAGTGATTGTGTTAGATTTTAAAGGACAATTATTGGACTAATTGGAGTCGATTTTCAAATCATATTATAACGAGAACAGCATCATGGTTTACTCCAAATTACTCCCTCCTGTTTCTTGCTTTCTTGTTGTCAAACATCTGTAGAGAATGTGTTTTTTCTTTTTAATTTAGAAAACTTTAAGATTTTGTTCTTTGCTCTAGGGTTCAGCTTTGAACATAATCTGTTCAGCTCTCAGTTCTTTAGTTTTTATCCTGGTTGGTTTTCAATGGTTTCTTACATCTCTGGTTTCAAGTCAGTCACGTCTATTGCAGGAAATGCTCAGCCATTATTTCTTCAAGTATTTCTTATTCAAATTCAACTTTTCTTTCTTCTGAAATTGCTCATATTTCAAAAACTCATTTACATTTAAGACTGATATAACAGCTCTTAGATGTCTCTTTCTCTCATACTTACACACACACACACACACACACACACACATGCATGCACACCCTTTAGTTTGGGCAATTTCTATTAACCCATCTATCTTAATTACTTTTCTCTTTGCTGACACAAAATACCTTAAAACCAAAATTAAAAGGGTAAGGTTTACCTAGCTCACAGTTTGTATGGGCTGCAGCCCATAATTGGCTGGCTCCAAAGCAGAGTAGCAAGGCAGAAGGGCATCACAGAGGAAAACCAGTCCATGGTGGGCAGAAGTAGCAAAGCAAGCAAGGGACAAGACAAGCCTCTTTCTGTCTCATATTTGTATTCAGGCTACCAGGATTAGGGTAGTACCAAACTAATCAACGTACTGATTTAATAATCTCTCACTCTTAATCCTAGCATTGCACCACAGATCAATCACATACTCTAGATTCAGCCACCTCTGGAAAAGCCCCACCTATAACTGCATGAGGCTCTCAGGAGACAGCCAGACACAAGCTGTAACACCATGTTCAGTTTTACTGATACTTTCTCAGCTTTATTGAGTTTACTTAGGAACCTATTTCAAGCATCCATCATCTGAGTTACTCTGTTCTTGAAATCTAATATTTTTCATTTGATACTTTTTTCAATTTCTAGCTTTTATTAGTACATGCTTGCAGTACATAATGATTACGCATCTTGTGGGGCATCAGTACATGTATATAACATATCTCAATTCTTTTCTCATCTGCTTTTCCTCCTCTTCTTCCCACCATTTCTTTATCTCATGCCATTTGAGCAAGATTTATCTCCTTACTTCTTATTACCTATGTTTTACCTTGCTCTTCATTTATCTTTTGGGTTTCTCATATTTAAGTCTATATGTCTGATATAGTTCACTTATATTATGGCATCAAGATACATCTATTTTTTTACAAATGACTCAAATTGATCCTTTGTTATGGTGGGGTAGGAGCCCACTGTCCAGAAATACTACATTGTATTTATACATTGATCTGCTGTTGGGCATACCAACCACTTCAAAGATTTAGCTGTTATGAACTGTGCTGCCATAAATATCAGCGTACATGTAATATCATGTCTAACACTTGAAGTAAGATAATTAGAAGAAAAATAGCTGAGAAAAAATAGGATTTCTAGTTTCATTTTTTTTTAGTAATCTCCATACTAGTTTGCATTCCCACCAACAATGCAGAAGGGTTTCTTTTTCCCCATAGTCTCACCACAATTGTTATTATTTGATTTCTCAATGATAGCCATTTTTACTGGAATAAGATGAAATCTCCATGTTGTTTTAATTTGTATTTCTCTAATGGCCAGGAACGTTGAACATTCTTTTTTCATGTATCCATTGGCCCTTTCTACTTCTTCTGAGAAGTGTTTATTCTTTTTAATTTCCCAGTTTTTGATTGGGTCTTTTATTTTGAGGGGGAGTTGTCTACTCATTTTGAGTTCTTTATGTAGTCTAGAAATTATTCTTCTGCCTGAGAAATAGCTGGAAATTCTGTTTACTCACTCTTTAGGTTGACTCTTCACTCTGTTGGTTATTTCATTTGTTGTGCAGAAACCTTTTCAATTTGATGTGATCCAATTTGTTGACTCTTTGCAGTATTTCTTGCGTCATTGTGTTTCTCTGCGAAAGTCCTTGCATATGCCTATGTCTTTAAGAGTTACCTATTTTATCTTCCACAGATTAAGTGTTTCTCTTTTAATATTTAGATCTTTGATCTTGATTTCTGTTCTGCTTAAATCACCTGCATGTTTTCTAGATGTATCACTAAATCATTTAACGTATTAATTATAATTGTTAAAAGTCCCTGGTCTGATATCTCCTTGTCTATATCATTATATAACTCTTCATTGGATGATTACTTTCTCCTTCTAACATTATTCTTATTGACTTCTTGTATACTTCTTTCTTTGCTTTTTAGTTGAAACCCTAATCCAGTGGTACCTGTATTCTTTCCTTGATTCTGGTCACGAAACAAGTTGAACAAGAACTGAATCAAATTGAACAGATCAGCTCAGTGTTGGCCTTATGGGGAAACTTGATTCGGTTCTCATCCAGTTTGGTTTGCAACCCAAACCAAGGAGAAAATTGAGCTTATGAGCTAAGGTAATGCTATACACTAGCCCGGGCGACATGTGAGTTCAAAGCCAGCCTGAGCTACATAGTGAGACTCTGTCTCATAAAAAGACTAATCTTGAATTACAGTTTGTCTAGATCTTTTTTCTCATTGGAAGGATAGGAACAGAGCTCTTAAGAACTCTGTCTCTAAGCTAAAAGTAGAAACCTCCACAGGACTCCAAACTCTGCTTCACTGGTATCTCTGGTGTTGGACAGAGACAGGAGTGCCAGCACTAAGTTTATTCTAGGAGGTAAATGCCTGAAGCACGTTGGAGGAAACGCAAATATCCATGGATTAAAAAAAAAAAACAAAACTATAATGAGTCTGTATTTGGGACCACTATGTATGACTGAAATAAATAAAATATACTTACATGCATACTAAAGGGATAGATCTCAGAAGCTCATCTTCAAGTGTGAACGGTATGATACAGAAAGGCACTAAAGTCAGAAACATTTGCATTATGCATTAGAACAAATGTAACTATAAAGCAACACAAGATACCTGTGTTATTGTGTTCTCATCTAGGTACTGATCAAGTACTGAGAAGAGTAGGGAGCGAACAGTTAAATGGAACTTATTCATAAAATTTATCAAAATTAAAATTAAATTAATTTCCAGGTGACAGACTACCCAGGAAGAGGCATCAACTTGCCCTCCATCTAGATCCGTCTCATGTGCAGAGGACGCCGATACTGTCCTTAACCATTTTTTGGTTTTTCTCAGAAACATCCATAAACTCCAATCTTTCTTGGTCTCTATTTAGCCGAAAGCCACTGATTCTCATTTCTGACTACTATACCCACCAGGTAACCAACCTAACTCACCACGTTAAAACCCACGTCTTGACTTGTGCTAGTTCTTCTGACTGAATCAAAGTGTTACCTACTTCTGACAAGTGATTGCTTTCTTATCATTCATATTATCTTTCTAGTGCTTGATCTTTTAAAATTCTTCTCTTTTTTCCTAGTCATTACACTTATTTCCTTTAAAACATTAGTGATTTGTTTATAATATATCTCTTCCTTTCCTTTATTTGACAATGAATTTCTTATTTTTTTCTAGTGTGAGGCCTCATATTGAATAATACATTACTGAAAAGTAGCCCATTGGATGCCCTTTCTTCCTGCACTTTAATTTGCTTAGGGCCCCAGTGAAATTCCTAATGATGGTCCTTTCAAGTCTTGGCATTTGGCATTGAATATTGGGAAGAAAATATTTTAAAAGGTGGTACACATATTCTCATAGTGTTAGGCAACTTAGCAACTTAGACCCTCTGTTTCTAAAATTTAAAATATATATATATATTAAAAAGGGTTGGTAACATAGCTCAGTGAGATGGTTCCATGTTCACTTCTTAGTACCAAAAACAAAAGCAAAATACTCTAACTGGAACTGCAATTTGTCATGCTGTTAATCTGGACCAACTTTTTAATTTACATAGTGGTGGAGTTGAGAACTTCTACTTTTCATTGAAAAATGTTTTACAAAGGGAAATATAATCATAATAGCTTGAATTGTGTCGAGCAGCTTTTTCACTTTAGTTTGAGAACATTTAATTTACTATATTTCATCCTCATTTATGTATATGATAATATCAGTTTAGTATGGAGTGTAAAAATAATACATATGATGCAGTATTGGAACTTTTCTCTTCATTTCTGTTTAATATCAAAAAACACAATAGGAGGCAGTTTCAGCTCCCTCCTCCACACTCACATTTTCCAAGCTGACAGTTTAGGCTAGGGGCCAAGCTGTGCTGTAAATTCAAGCTGACTTGTGAGCCTTTCTACCATGGCAATGCTCTTTCCATCCAATTTGCAGAAACATTCATGCCTAGGGCTCTGAGCATGCAAAACCTAATTTGGTATGGATGTGACAAGAATCTTGAACTTTTGCTTGGATGGTAAGAAATAAAACCTGCAATAGGAGCAAAGGGAGGAAAAGAGTAAAGCAATATTTACTGACCTTCCCTACCTATACTAGCACTATATAGTTCAGGTTACCACTCCAGCCCTATAGAGCACCATGGGTCTAGCAGGAGTTGTATCCCTTGACTTCTCTGGCTCTTGTGGGAGGCTGGCCTCTTTGTAACTCTAACTTTCTTTGGATTTAAGTGCAATAACTTGTTATCCTTGACCCTGTATGTTTCATGGTAACTATGGTTGCCTGCTTTTGCTCCATTCTGGGTATCTCAACGTTATTCATTCATGTCCCAGTCCTGGCCACATCTTTAAAAATAATCCCTTTCTTCTCAATGTATCTCTTTTAAAATAAGACCCAGTTAATTCTGTTATTTGAGGGTTTGGAAGATGTGGACTTTATAATTTTATGAACAAAAGATGTGTTTTTTAAACATTTATGCATCCATCATTTCATTTTTAGTTAGCATTCTTCTACCTCAGATGATTTATAACCCTTCTGTATCAATCTTTTTTATTTCTCATATTTTTTTCTTGTGTGCAGTGAACAGAAATGCACATAGACCTTGAGGGACAGAAATATCCTGTGTATGAAGAGAAGATTCATAGTTTATAAATAATGACTACACATTAGTTAATTTTAAGATTTAATTTTTCTTTGGAATGGAAAATATATTGAGAAACATTGTTCCTCTTCAGAGTCTAGTTTATGATCACACCTACACCTGTGTGCACACAACCTGAGTCACCCTTTAGAAGACAATCCGAAGACTTCCTAAGTCACCTTCTACACCGAAGATCACTCTCACTTAACAAAAGCACCATTTATCTAATCAGTACTTTTCACCATTTTTTCCACACTCTTTTCATGAGACAGAACCAGACCTCATAGGAGGTTACCAGTTTCCTTCTCACCTGTAAATCTACTCAAGTTTCCTTCCAGCTCTCTGCTCTACAGAGAAAGGCAGTGTAAATTTTGCACCAGCACCATGACAACAGTGAACTATACACCCATCCCCTACTCTTATGGTTAAAAAATAAGGGCAGTGAAAAAGAAATGGAAATCTATTTGAATCACAGGCTTTCAGAGTAGCCTGACTCTTTCAACAAAGCTCTGTGCTTTATATGAAGTGTGACCATAGTTGAATATTCTGAGCCAAAAGAGAAAAGTAAATGTTTGCTATCTAACTGGAGAGTTGAAGCCAACAGAAAAACAGAGATGAAGAAGTTAGGAAGCTGTGATTTCTTTTGATGTGCAAAAACAATAAGATCTGATCCCAGTTATTGATTCTTTGAAGTATTTCCTGTGTAGTTAGGTTTTTGTTCATGAACTCTTTACCTACCCCCATGTCTTCAAGACTTCCACCTGCTTTCTCTTTCATTAGATCTAGTGTTTCTGTTTAATATTTAGATCATTAAGTAGTTGTGACTTTATTTTGGTGCATGATGATAGGCTTGGGTCTAGTTTTAGTCTTTGGCATGTGGAAAGTCAGTTTTTCCAGCACCACTTATTAAAGAGGCTGTCTTCATTGATCTGAAAGCAATGTGCAGTATAAGAACCGTTGTTGAACTCCTATAATTTTGTATAGTGAAGCTCTGCATAATTTTCAATTTTTTATGATTTTTTTTGCTTGTTACTCTCTTTGATTGTTTGAGCAATCTTTCATTCTTTGTACAGAAACTTTGTTGAAGATAACAGTATGTAATATAGCAACCATTGTAAATTTGTATTGTTTTGTTTTGAGGTCATGTATCATTTTTGTTGTTTTTGTGTTGTTTTGATTTTGTCTTCATTGCTATTTTGTCAGCTTTTTTTTTTTAATGTTTAAAATTAAAAAAAGCCATGGATGAAGGCAATGCTATGGAGACCAGTTCAATAATTCTATGCATATCTACATTCAAATAATTCAAGGTTATTGAGTCAGGCATATGTTTCAGATTTATTGTTGTTGAGTGTCAGAATTTTGTCTGAGAGAAGAAATCAACATAATCTTTCTCAAAGTTACTAATTCTCCAAAACAAACTCTGGTCACTGGATGCTTTCTGTTTTGAAGCTCTTAGCTCCCTTTGAATCAACCAAATTACTCTGTAAACACTCTACAATAAAATAAGGAATTTTTGAACTACTGAGCATATGTACCATATAGGGTATACCTTTAAAAATTGGGAAAAATCAATATGATTCTTCCATGCTTTTGGATCTCTATGAAAAAGTTTGAGAATGAGCTGTAGTCCTATTAACAATTAAGTTAGATCCAGAAGCATATAACATTATTGAAAGACAGACAGTGTGTTGGAACTTTCCCTATGGAATCAGTGAAAATATTCTCAAACTCCTAAACCATCCTGGCTTCCATGATTTTTCTAGTTTTTAGACAACTCTTGGAAAACTCAAAATTCTCATGAATATTGCTCCAATTTAACTCCTAAATTTTATGGAAAAAGTTCTAAAAGTTGAAAATGTTTGCAAATATGTGTCACTTGTATACAATTAGAAGGCTTAATGATAGTTTTTCTATATCTACTAAAACATGGAACAGCGCATACCCATTGAATAAGTACATATAGTAGGATAACCACACACTTAGTCCAAACCAATACACTTAAAAGTAAACAGCAGTGCTATAAATAACTAGGCTAAGACAACAGGTACAAGCCATGCTCAACCCTAGCAAACCTGGGTGCATAATCATCCAAACATAATATGCTAGGTATTCAGTAAGTAAGAGAATGTCATGGAGCTGAAACCAGCAGATAATACTAAGGGATAACAGAGGGTTTTCACCTCCAACAAAAGATAACTTGTACTTTCTTAATAGATACTAGAAGTCAGACATCCTGCTGTTGGGTGACTAGAAATCAGACTTCCGACTGTTGCAGATACCAGGAAATCATTCTGAAACCTATTAACTTGACATATGAGATGCTATATCCATATTTTCCTCTGTAGAAACTGAAAATTGGATAAATATATTCTATGTTACTCATTTTTAAATAGCATCTTGGTCGTATCAGATTAAGTGTTCTAAGTGTTTTATATTTCAAATATTTTTCTATCCCCAACACATACAAGGTGCAACTTTGGGTGAAAAGAGATATATAAGTAATCATGCCATAGGCCGACCCTGGAGAAAAAAATATAATGATTCACATAAGCTATATAGGTTAGCCACAAAACAAAATAAAGTTAGAACAGTAGAAGCAAGGTCTCTATTATTTTAAACATAATGACTGATACAGGATTCTTTTATCAGAGGCTTGATGTTTAGCTGGATTGAATATTTAAACCTTAGTTATTTTAATAAACACAGACATTCCCAACAAATAGACACTAGAGAAAAATGTTTGACTGCACCAATTATTTGCAATCCAGAGCCTCCAGAAAAAGACAGTGGATTGAGAAATGTTATTAGCCCAGTCAATTTTGTCAAAATGCATTTTCTTTTGAGGTTTTATTTTCCCATGGAATATAGCCTGCAGGTTCAACCATTTCCATGTGCAAAGGCATAATCCATTCCCTAATGCATAACAATTTAATGTGGGGGAGTTCCTTATGCAAGCAATTTTCCAAGAAATATAATAGGCTGCAAAGAAATTGGAGTTGATTGTTTCTAAACAGTGTTAACAACGCAGGAGATTGTTATACCTTTGGGAACAAGGCAAACATACATGTCACTTGAAATTATACCTGTCACAGTATAATGTAACAGTGCACATGAAACTTTTCCCTCTAGACAATGATACTTCTGTTCTTTACTTCTTTATAAGTGCCGTTGTAGCCCTTTAATTTAAAATCTTACCGTTCAGATTTCAGAGCTTAGTCATGCTGCTCATTGCTGAAAAACAAACAATATAAACTAGAAAAAATCAACATCGTTATAGGTTAAACAAACAGTACACCCCAAATATGACAGTTATTTATGTAAATCTGAACACATAAAAATAAAAATTTGAGGCACTGACCAAAAGGTCATATAGCTACAACCTATATATATATATATATTTATTTCAAGGTGGGATTTAGTCTTGTCCTAAAATATTGATTTTAATGAAATAATATATTGGCTTTGCTGTCCTCTTCAATTTAACTCCATGTATCATAGATACAGCCTGAGTAAATTGTACTTTAAGGTTCTCAACTGGACAGTGCGAGCCCTTTCAGTCTCATAAACCTATTTATGTCTGATTCCATGTACCGAGGGGCAACACAGCAGACAAAAATGTTGATGCCATTATAAAGTTTACAATAGTAAAAGATACTTTAGGACCTAGAAAAATTTGGTGATGTTTAACTTAATGACATTTGAAATTCTGAGCATCGAATTCCTGAGCACCAGAAATTCTGGGGCCAGGGATGTAGCTCAGCGGCACAAGCACCTGCCTGGCAAGCAGAAGGTCATGAGTTCGATTCCCAGTACCAAAAAAAAAAAAAATCCACACTTTCAAAAAAACAAACAAACAAAAGGCCAGGGGTGGTGGAGCATGCCTGTAATCCCAGCACTTGGGAGGCTGAGGCAGGAGGATTGTTGAGTGTTCAAGCCCAGCCTGGGCTACAAAGTGAGCTCAAGGTCAGCCTGAAATGCACAGGGAGACCCTGTCTCAAAAAGACAAAAACAAAAACAAAAACAAATAAAGAAGAAATAAAGGAATTCTGATCCATCAAGTTCTGAGCCTCAGATTCACACATTTATATATCATTATCATAATATATGAACTTTATTCACCATTATATTCCATAGGAATTAATGTAAATTAAGAAACTGAGATTAGAAAGAGATTGACTAGAAAATTCATTAATTCCTTCAATTTTAATTACAGGTTGTGTGTGTGTGTGAGAGAGAGAGAGAGAAAAGGTGAGAGAAAGATTTAATGTTGAATATTAAGGATCAAATGCCACCTCAAGTCCCAAGAGCATAATACCTATATTATTTATGGATTATGATTTTAATTCTATTACTATAACAAATCAGGTGTATTATGATTATTTTTAGTTGTCAAGAGTAAATGCTTGAAATTATTCTAAGCATGAAACCCCAGTAGGAAATCCAACAATTCTTTTCGCTTCACTTAACTCTAGCAGCTATAATCAAGGCAATTTTTAACACTTTAACTTATCTTCTTATAGATAACAAAAATAAATTAAACTATAGTTAAATATTTATTAATCTTCATTATATATATATATATATATATATATATATATTCTTCATACTAACCATAGGAAAAATGAGTCTCAAAATAACTTGAAAAGTTTTAAGTCAATAACCAATGAAACATTTCTTGCTGCTCTTCTTTTAAATCAAGCAGAAGGAAATAGGCTAATGCTTTTGAGTAGAATACACCAAACTTTCACAGAAACCCCTCACATACTACCAAGAACAAAAGGGCCACTCAACATAAGCTGTTTAAACAATAGGTTTAACAGTATATTACTTAATGTTAATTAATGTGAGGAAAATGCTTTCACAAAACTCATAGGATGAGCCAGAATTTGCTCAGGGGTTAAGATAGCAGTACATTCTCACCAGCAGAGTCTACCTCAACCTGAAATCCCTATCCCCTTTGGTGGGGTGGAGGGGTGGGTCATGAGTGGCTTCTATCACTCATAATGGAGAAAGGTCACTTCTGAGTAAAGTTTATAAAGCTGTATAAACATAGTTTATTATGCCTTTGGGGTGAAAGGTACTATATAAATGTAAGATATTAAAGTGCTTAATCAAAAGCACCTTTTTAATATCATCTGTCAAGCTAAATAAACAAAAATGCAAAAGAACATAATATATCACTGCTGGGATATCCATCAAAAATAGCCACAGCAATTCCATTTTTGGCAAATTGTACACCCTTAAGTTCCAAAGATTTCTAAGTGCTTGTTGAAATGAAATGCCACCCACTCCTCTACCTCCCACATCACTGGTTTGCTTTTGACGTGTTAATATAAACAAAACCACATATCCAGGCGTCATGCAATTGATACCAATTTCTCCAGCTAAGGCAATAATTTTATATTCTAAATACTCTCTTTGCATATCAAATCAGATAATTTAGTAATTCAATTTTTTAAAATCCCACAAAATGAGGGTGGGATATGAATGCATTACTTTTGCAGGGGTGGTTGTGGGTGCGGTATCATAGGCTCTCTCTATCCAGTTCAGACTGGCCTTGATCTCACTATGAAGCATAGGGGGCCTAGAAATTGCAGCCATCTCTTGCCTTAGTCTCCTGAGTGCTAGGATTACAGACATGCACCACCACACACAACTTTCATTCCATAAATGAGATTATCTGTGCATTTTCATCAGGACTAGTTGAAGCATGGTAATATTCCCAATTTTTCCTGGAGATTCTATGGTCCAATTTCAATGGATTTACTACCAATTTAAGGATGATGAGGTTTACTGTCTCTTTTTAGAACAAAAAATAACTTATTTTTGGTTAATTCAGAAATCGACTGGTGCTCTGTAAGTGCAGGACGGGAACATTTTCCTGTGGGAAATATGGGACCTATTCCAAAACACTATTGGGAAAATGGAAGCAGTATTTAGCATGAATTGAAGCTGTTGCCGCTGTCTGCTTAAGAAAAAAATAAGTTCATGACATCATTATGCTAGCCATTATCAGAGCCTACTTTATTCAGTATTGAATATGTATTAGTCACTATGCTAAATACTTTGCTTATATTCTTTATCAAAATAACCATAAGAGAAAGATATTAGTAGCACAGATTCCATTTCAGATATTAAGTAACTTCTTCAGCTATTAGATAACTTAGTACACTGTTAAGACAAAGATGATCTGAAGGTTGTGTAAGGCTATGAAATTAATCCATAGTTGATTCCCAAAATGCATTGATCTAAAGGACCCACAATATCTAGTCTCAGGTCAGAACAATGATGACAAACTCAGACTTAGGGCTGAATTTCTGGGGTCAGTATTGGAGTAACAACTCAGAAATTTAACCCTAAGTAAGGAATCTTGCTGGAATGGGGAGAGGCTTTAGCTAAAAAACGTATCTTTCACTACCTATAGCATATAAACATAAGAGTGAAAACTTCAGCTGTCCATATATAAGAAGTTTGCATGTGGGGTTGGAAGGAGAAATGTTTATGGATACTATAGAGGATGCCAAAAGGTTTCAATGGCCACCCATTCATACTAATAAAGTCTGAGGCACTGTCAGAACTGTGTAGGATTTCACCTATCAGTTGCTATGTGAATGAAGCAGGTGAACTTATAGTGGAATGATGCTTCAGGCATCCCACCATGATCTTTGCCTTACCTCAAATATAGGAGTTATCCTGGCTTTGTTAGATTCTTCCATTACTTTATTCTTTTGGCCTGCAAAAGTTGGAAGATCAAATTCAAAATCTTACCTTCACAGCACACTAAGCCCCAGAATGACTTCCAGGTTGGCATCAGAAACTTTTTTTCAAAAAAAAAAAAAACTATTATGAGTGTAAGAATAACTCTGTCATATGTTTGACTAGACTTGGTCCTGGAGGTTGGACTGGTTTGAGACTTTTGTCCAAAGCTAGAAGAGTCTATGTGGTATGGAAGAACAGAAAGAAATAGATTCAAAGTTCCATTTGTGATATGTTTAGTTAATGTTCCATAAGTGTGTCTTTAGTCACCTTATCCACTATATCTGGCACCATCTAGAAGACCTGTAGGTGTTCCCAAAATCAAAATGACCATGAAAAATAAATGTTTTTAATCAACTCAGAACATTGAGGCAGCCACAACAAGGCAAATAAAGGCACTCATGAAAGAGGACTTCCAGAGCTGCTTCAGAAAGTGGCAAGAGTGCTAAACTAAGTGTATTCAAACTGAGGGGGCATATTTGGGGGGTATTAATAGCAATTTGTCTATAATTTTTTTTCATTTAAACGTTCACTAGTTTGATTATAACTCATAGAATCTAGAGTAACAGGGTAACGAAGTTCTATGTGAGATTATGTGGGGAAGAATTGATGTAGAAAACAGAAAATCTCTTGGGGGTCTATGACAATAAATAAAAAAAGAGCCTTTAGATGCCTGTGTCCCTTTCCCTGATTGGTTTGACACACTGAACAATAAAACCACAAATGCTGGGAAGAATTTAAACATACTTTAGGATACCCAACCTTAGTAACAACTTTTGGTGGTGGTGGGGGTAAGTAAAGGTATTAGATTAGAAAAATCCTTGACCACAGAATATCTCTAAAAGGAACCTGATCTCCCAAATATACAGGAGTATAAGATAAAACTTGTCTGTAGGTAATTAAGGCACAAAGCTTAGAGTTCTTCTACACTTTTGCCTGTAAACTCCCTTTCTATAAGGCAGAACTACTTATTACCATCACTATATGGAAAGTTTTTAAGGTTAAATCTCTCATCGCTATTATAATCTTAGCACAAAATTAGACCAGAGAGTTCTAAAATGTCATTCAATAACTATTGGATGAATACATGAAGCATTGCTTATGTAAACTGAAGGAATTAGAAATCATTGAAAACCAAACTGGATTAGAGAATTAAAGGTCTAGGTTTACCCCAAGACTTGTTCTTCTGTGGTTGTGCCCTTGGTATTTTTAGGGCTCCAAAGGCTAAGCCTATCTTTCATGTCAGGAAAACTACAGAATCTCCAGTACTGGGGGGGTGACAGGAAATGGACATGTAATCTTAGGCTTGAAGCATAAATACCCCATGTTCTCCATATTAAAGACCCAACCTTCCATACATCGACCCTGATAGCCTATTGAGAGCACAAAAAGTACAGTTCAGTTTACAGGAGTTTGACAGAAAGTACAATTGAAATGCAGATATGAAGAGGTGGCCTAAAATGCAGAGAATACTCAAGAGAATAAATGAGTGAAGGGACAAGGTGTTCACAACAGACAGAGCTGATTTTAAAGGTTCTAATCTATTTTCTTTATCCTCACGATCAGGAAGAGTAAATATGTGCCTGACAGTGTATACATAATAAAAAAAAAGAACTAAAGTAGAACATAACTATTTGTATAAGGTAGTAGATTTTCACATGGTATCAAAAGCACTCTGAGCTTGAAATAACTTTTTATCAATGTTTATCCTGGATGTTTGCTTTCATCATTTTCAGGCAGTAGTGAGCAAGGATCAATTGGATTATATACTTTTGAAAATCTACCATTAGTCACATCTATTTATGGATACTTGGTATTTTCAGGTCCCTCACAAAGCCATCTCTCTCACACACTTTTTAAAGCTAGATCACATTTAATTTAAGCTCTCCTGCTTTGTACTGCAGGCATTCATTATCTTTTTGTCATATAAAATGTTAACTTGGACAAGAAGTTGGGACATTTTTTTCTGTATTCAGTGGCCTATTATTAGAATTATTTATACTACTAGAAACTTATAATAACAATTATTTTTAAAAGATGGATGTAAGTGTAATTTGAAAAGTAAGAAAACAACTGCATTATTTGGATGAAGTGATAAGCAAACCACAGCAACAAATGTATTTCTAGAACATTGTATATATGTGGCCCTTTAACCCTGCCACCAGCAGGGAATTCTATTTTGAGTTTCTTTCTTAGGAGGAAAATGAATCATTCTGAACTTTTGATCACCTTATCTTTCACATCCAACAGCATTATTTTCAAACAGGTAGCCATGCTTGGAAATCGAGGAGGTCTACAGGTATGAAATAATTCCTACTGTAAATCTATGACTGCAACCCACTGACAAGATTGAAATCAGCCAGTCATCACTTTGGAACTGAGATTGTTTTACATCTGTTAATTAATATTGATTGAATGTTTTCCATATGACAAATACTTCTCAGGTTTTTACCACAGAAACAAACAAACAAACAAGCAAAGGCACAGCACAGGTGGGAAAAGAATCTTTTTCATAGAAAATCACATGAATTCCAAAAATTAAATCTTGAACTCTGATTATAAAATCATGTACATTCTTCTAAAAGTAGAAGCATGCTTAAAATGGAGGTTTGTAAAAGCAGGGAGACAATAGTCTTAGAGGCAAAGATTAAAAAACCTGGACATATTGAATTACTATGCCCAATTAATATAACTTACCTAGGATTACAAACTGTCTTAGGCACTTTCCCACTACCGGTACACAATACCTGATGCCTACAAATTAAGGAGGAAAGGCTTATTTCAGCCCCTGCTTTCCGTCTGTGGTCAGCTGGCTCCATGGTGGAAGGGCATGAGAGAGGAAAGATTTTCAGCTCATGGCAGCCAAGAACCAGAAAGTGAAGGAAGAAGCCAGTGACTGGGACGTCCCCTCCAGGTCCTATGCCCAGTGATCCACTTCCAGCTGGACCCCGCATCTAGCAGCAAGTCAGCTATCATATCCCCATGATCCGACTGTATTCCACACACAGGAAAATTTGGGGGGTTGTTTTAGAACTAAACCATAACACAGGTATCAACTCATTTACTGAAGTGTCTATCTTCAACTTTTCTCTGTGTTGATGTCTTTTATTCCCCTATTAAAAACTTCTACACCAGAAACCTGGCCCTTCTAGAATGATGAACCACATTTTGAGCATATCACTAATGGCAGTCAGATTACCAACGCTACAGGATATTTTTACCATCATCTGCTGAGAATGTGGAACATTAGGTACTGTTGGACACTGTGTTTCAAAATAATTTTCTTCTTTCTCTGACATAACTGTCTTATGAAGTTCTTTCCTCCTGTGCTATGTTTTACATACAGACACTTTTAATCTGGTTTGCCTTTCAATACTTTACTATGTCTGTATTATATAAATACATGACTTCAGCTATCACCTATAGCCGTATGCCTCTCCAACGTTTCACTACCCTCCTTATAAGAATGATTTATAAGAAATGAATAAGTTCTTCAAATTGAAATGAAAGGACCTGAACTAGTAATGTAAAAATATCTGAACTCACCAATGTAGTTAAAGTCACAATCATCTGACACTGTTGTGATGGTACAAAAATCAATTTCATCTCTAGTATAATAGCTTTTAAAAATATGTATTAAAATACATATACAACAACTTGATATTGAGATATGAAATATTAAAAAGATATAAACTGTGAACTCAAGCCCCACATCAACTTACCTAGGATTGCAGGAGAAACTGGCATATGACAACAGAGCCATGCCCCATGGTAGAGGAAGACAGGAATACATGTTGGCCCATGACCTTGTCAGTGGATTCCATGACCTGACCACCTATAGTAGTAAATTCTGAGCTAGCTCTGCATTTTGTGTCCCCTTCATACTCATATTTACAACAGCACAATTCATAACAGCTAAATCTTGGAAGCAGCCTATATGATCAACAGATGAGTGGATAATAAAGATGTAGTAGTGATACACAATAGATTGTTACTCTGCCATAGAGGATTAACATGAGTCACTTGTAGGAAAATATATGCACCTTGAGACCATAATGGTAGGTGAAGTCAATCAGACACACACACTTAAATATTGCTTGGTTTCTCTAATATCAGAGAACAAAATATACCTAAAGAGCACATTAGAAGACTAAGAAAGGAACTGAAAAGATAGATCTTTTGCAAAGGGAAAGGATATCATGAGATGGAAGGAAGAGTGTGGCAGAAGAGGAGAAGAAAGGGAGAAAATAATTCAGATGTGTTATGTGAAGACACTGACTCCTCACAAAGGATGTGATTGTTATACACTGCACACATGGATTAACCAAAAATCCAAATGTGTAAACTGTGACATCAGCAGCCTAAAATTCAAGGGAAGGGAATGTTAAATGTATCAAATATTTGCATAATATTTTAAGTTAAGCTGTTGTCAACACAAAATATACTAATACAGTATTGCCATAAGGAATTTCATGTACAGTTAATTGTAACTATGAAGGAAAATTTAACAGTAGAAATCCAAAAGATGAAATGAGAAGAATCAAATTCTACAAAGAGAAGAATCAAATTCTACAAAGAATCACCCAATAACAAAGAAAGACACAAAGAAAGAAACAAACTTCAAAACATAAAATAATACTATGACAATAGGAAGTCCTTACTTATCACTAATTATTTTAAATGTAAATATATTTTTGGGGGGGACCTCAGAAGTCTGAATAGACTTTCTAAAATCAAAATTCACTACCAAAAAGATAATCATTTTAGATTTAAGGACACAAGTGAAGGGATGGGAGAAGAGACATCACATCCATATGGTAACCCAAAAGGGCAGAAGTCAGTTCTTATATAGAATGGAGGACTAGAGGTAGTAGCATAAGTCTTCATCCAATGCACTTTGGCTACATACTTCTGTACTTATGTGGGATTATTACTTTGTTATTACATTATAATTGTTTATGATCCTTACAAAACATTGGTCCAAGCCATTTTATTGTTTTAAGATGTTTAAACTAATAAAATTTCATGACAAAGCAAAAAAATGGGCAGAAGTAACAGTATGTTATGGTTTGTGTCTGGGTGTTCCCTCAAAGCCTCATGGGGTCATGGGGCAGGTTTTAGAGTTTGATTGATTATGGGTGTGAGAGCTGCACCCACCCTGGGGTGGATAGTTTGCATATGTAAGGGACAGGAAGAGGATGCTTGGGGCCATTTCCTCCCTTGTATGTGTTTTGCTGCTTCTGCTGTGTTCTGCCACCATGAGCTATAGCCCTCTGCCATGTGCCACTCTGTCTCATAACCTGCCAAGTATGGACTGAAACCTCCACAAACTGTAAGCGAAATAAACCTTTCCTTCCTTAATTTTGGGCATCAGGTATTTTGTCCCAGCAACGAGAGAAAAGTAACCAAGACACAGTACTTCTCTCAACCGAAATGGACTGTGAGCCAATAAGTTACTGCACCTTAAATGCCTAAGGCAATGCTGACCAAGTAGTGTTTTCAGTAAATTCTTAGTAGATCAATGAATAAACAAATGAGTGAATGAAAATGATCTCTATGATTTATTGTTCTATTTCGAGACCTAGCAGTCTTTGAGGCATACATGCAGAAGCTTCTGATTTCTTCACTAGTATTTCTGTTTTATTCATTGATGAATTTGAAATCTCCACAGCAATGCCTGATGAATATTAGGGTTTGATAAATATTTGTTATGGGAATGGGGAAGCAAATGAATGAGTTCATGACAACAGGGTGAATGAATTTTTTCCTCTGTTTCTAGATCTAGTACAGTATTTCACAAACAAAGTTGCTAAACAATTATTTTTGATAGAATAAACATGGAAAGTGTGAAGAAAATGAAGGAATTATAAAGAAATGGTTGAAATATGTACTACCAAAGGGTAAACATGGAATATATAAGGATAAACAAGATGTACTCTCTGATTTAAAGCTGTTTTCACTTTATAAAGATAGGCAGACTATACAAATACACAATTAATGTCCAGAAAGAATTAATAGTTTTGGTTTTTGTATTCTATTCTAGTAATTACAACATTGCTTTTTTCTTGCTCCATAGAATAGTTCATGTTCCTTTCTATCATCGAACTCTTAATGTAATTTCCCAAGATTAAATCCAATAAGATGGAAGCCTCAAAGCAACCCCCATACAATCTTAGATGATATGGTTATAATTCCTTCAAAAGAGAGCAATTTCAATACTCCTTTGGATTTTTAAATATTAATACAGGTACGCAGTGCATAATGATTATCTTCATAGTGGGGGTCTCTGTGTGTGCATAATGTATCTCAATTCTTTCCTATCCTCTACTGTCACCTCTTGCTGCTCCTTCCCCTCTTGGGCATTTCCATTTACAAATGCTATGTTTACATTTTTCCTCCTTTCAATTCTTTTTTTAATCCCCTTTCCTCATGTCCTAATTTTTCTCCCATTTTTAAAAGATTGCCATACTTCTTATCACCTACCTTTTATTTTCTTCTTTATGTTTTAGGTTTCTCACATAAGAGAAATCAGGCAATAATTAAGCTTTATATCTGACTTATTTCATTTTAACTTTGATTAATATTTGCTTACAAGTTGTCATGTTTTGAATGATGGAAATGATCTTGTTGGTTTCTGAATCCTTTTCTGTCATGTAGAATTTCTTAAGTAGAGAAGTTAGTAAATACAAGACATTTCTTTCTGTTGCAATTTTATATTTTATTTAGTTTTCTAAGATTGTTAACAGGCAGAATTAGCACAAAGTAAGACAAGAATACGGAGACATCAGTAAAAGGAAAAGAAAGGAGGATCTAAATAAACAAAATAGCTCTGTGGAAATAGAACACAGGAGGATCAGAAATCCTGCATACGACCTGTGAATCCTTTGAAATTCCAAAGAAAAAGCATTTGCATCTTGGTTTAAAAAGGTTCTTTGCCACTCTACCAAAATAGTGAAATGTTCAAGTAGGTTTCTCATTCAGGCACTAAAATATTCTTGTCTAAGACAGTGGAGGGTTGTTTTTTATTATGTTGTATGAGAAATGCTTTTCTAGGGTGTCAGTCACTGGACTAAGCTTCAAAAGCCTTGGATAATATTACAACTGAAATTAGGACCTTGTTGATCACTAGAAAATATCTCGAGGAAAATTACTAAAGAGAACATTTGAGTAAGTGAGAGGTTTGAAAAGATTCTAGTGGGTAAGGTATATGAATAAAATGGAGAAAAATTGTATTTTACTTTAAGTAAGGTTCATGCCAATCTGTTTGCTTGAGCTATGCAAAGTCAATGAATATATAATTAGACTATTTTTATGTCAGATTACACCAAGCCAAAGAGAAATCATTAAATTTGATATCACGAATGGCACACATTTTTCAGTTAATATTTAATTTTCCCTAGGGAATATCACCTAAGAAAATTATACCTCAATAGAAGAGCCTACACTTCTTTCACACATATATTTCTATGAAGTCTAAAAAGAGAAAAACCCAAGCAAAGAAGAAAAAAAAGGGATGAACTAGATATGTGCATCATTAAAGGAGTAGGTAACATTTAAAAAGTGACAGGCTGAAATATTTCTTACACTCACAATGAGATCTCATATAACTGCATCTCTCTGAGTCTCATTTGTTGCAACTTTAAAACTTCATATAGTGACATCATCAAAATAAGGGTAACTGAGGACCAGTTTGATGTGGTACAGGCAGGCAATAACTAGTATTAATCAACAAAAATAAACTGAGAGTCTGTCCTAGGCCTACATGGCTTGTGGTGAGGCATACACTGACTTAGGGACAGGTTAATCTTCAAGTCAATGGCCACAACCAAGGCCAGAAAACAGCCTGTGAATTTCTGGTGCCTCAAAGCAAGATGATATGGAAGCTGAGGACTTTGACTCATGCAAATTCTGTCTAGCTCAATAATCCAGCTCACAATCAGGTTCCTAGTTAACCATGATCTATTCCTGTGTGATTAGCCAAAAATGCACTGTTCCTTAATTCTTGATCCTTGACCACATCTGCAGTTCAGCCCCTACACTTCCTGCCACCCACTAACTAGCACAAGTTCCAATCAAGCTGTATACCTTATCAAAGCCAAAGAAAGACACCATGCCTCATGGTCTTAGACTGTTGTGGGATTTGACCATCCTGGTGCTCCTTGTAACTAAAATATAGGTTTTGTCTGTGTTTACATTTCCAAACAGTCATCTGACCAAAATGCTATAAGATATTGCTAAACTCAATCCTTGGTTCCCTCAATCAGAGACAGTGGACCTAGAAAATTGGGATCATATAGGAGACTCACTAAGGTGGGCCTAACAGCATGGTAAATTTGTCTCCTCCAAGACATTTATTACCTGGAGCCTTGTCTACTCCATTCACAGGCTCTTATAGCCTAAAGAAGAAGCTCATGCTGCTCCAAAAACTCAAAAACAAATGCAGCTTCTGAAAAGAAAATGAAACTAACCAAATCACTTTCTAAACTGGAAACTACAGTGGCTTCCCTATCAGTTAAGAAATCTCAGGACCAAGAGGACCAAGATAGTGGAGTGGTAAGCAGCAGAGAAAGCACCTTTCTGAAAGTCGCCATCCAGATGCTGGAATATAGCAAAGTGGGGAATACCAGAAGGAGGCAAGTGGGTCCCCTGGACCCAGGAAGGATCTGAGGTGTGAATTGAAGCCCACAGAGAGAGTGAAGAAAGAAACTTCAACAAAGACGCAGGTAGCTGGCTGGCATCACCTTCTCCCTGAGATGGGACTCACTGCTCACTCAAGAGGAGCAATTCAGACCTGTGGACACATGGTGAGTGTTGGCAACCACCGAGGCCTCCATGGAGAGAGGCAGCAGTAAAGAGGAGCAGCAGAAGTGAAGGACTGCACTAGCTGGGGGTGAGTGCTGAGGGCTCAGTCTTCCCATGAAAGAGAGCATTTACCCAGGAACCATTTTGGAGAGGGATGGATTGAGCTCAGAATTCAGAGCAGTTGCTGACTCCATCTAGTGGCTCCCAGCTGGGCACAGGTCTGTGGAAGGTGTGTTGATGACTGCAGCCTGAATGAGTCTAGTTTTGGTCAGAAGATATAGTCCCCCTGAGATTACTGAATACCCCACCAAAAATCTACCGCTGGCTTGCTGGGATAAATCAACACAGAACCAAACTCTGCCTCCACAAATTATTTACAAGTAACCCGCAGGGACAAACCTGGAAGTGGATTTTTTCTTTTTCTTTTTTTTCTCTCTCTCTCTCGTTTGTTTTGTTGTTGTGGTGGTGGTGATCTGGGGGTTTTTTGTTTCTTTGTTAATTTTCTGATTTTGTTTTTCCTGCTTTTTTGTTTGATCTTGTTTTAATATGAGTGTAAATGTGGTTTCTAGCCTCTTTGTGGTTGTGGTTCTGTTCTGTTCTTTTTACCTCTTCCTTCTCTCTTTCCCTCTAGTCTTCTGTATGAGTTTCCCAAAGTTAGTGTGATCTCCCTTTGTGCTCCAGCCTTACTTCTAATCTCTTCCACTTCTCTATTTTCTCCCTAACCCATTTTAAATTTTAACCCCTGAAGGCAAAGCTACTGATATATTAAGGACTTGTCTACTGCATACAATTTTATGATTTGTTTATATTTTGTTATATAAAATCTAGTTCATATTGTTAAAGGTGGCAAATTAATAGTTAGCTCACTTTGTCATTTTCTAGGCTGTGTTTCATGCTAATGTCATTGGTACCACTATAGCCAAAAATGACATAATTTTTTAAACAGCTGTTCTTCCTGGAATTCCAAGACTGAGACTGACTAAGGATCACAGAAACTACTGTGGCACAGTGCCAAAGAATCAGGGGCTGGGCTGAACAGACAGCAACTTCTCATCCCCAACAAATTGAAGAGGTAAGATCTTGAAACAGACTCAAAACCCAAAAACCAGTTCTACTTGGAAGATAACTCAGAGAAGCAGATATTTTCTAAGGTCTCTAAATACTAGAAATGAAGCAATCCATCATAGGCAATCTACAAACATCACTACAGGAATTAAACAAAAAAAGAAAAGAAAATGAGAAGATATTTAAACAAGGTACAACCCCAGACATCCAGTTCACAAAGGCAAACTCAGGGGGCAATGAGGTGGGACAATATGAAATCCACCCACCTGGCCTCTCTGAAGTGGTAACAACAAAGCAATTGAATGAGGCTCTAGAAAAAATCAAATCAGAAATAATTTCTCAGATAACTGCAGAGATGGTGTCCACAATGAAAACCAAGTTTAGTGACTCTAGAACAGATACAGACAAAAAATAGAGGAATATAAGAAAATTATGGAAGCCATGAATGCTCAGCATAGGAAAGAAATGGAATCCATAGGCAGATTCAAGCAGATATCCAGGAGAATAAAATTCCATTAAATATATTCACAGCAGAATAAGCCAATGTGAGGACAGGATTTCAGATATAGAAGACTGGGTTACAGATAGTGATCATGGAAAGAAAGATTTCTTAAAAACAGGAAGAGACCATGAGAAAACAATAGAGCAGCTGGTAGAAGAGGTGAAGAAAAACAACATAAGATTAATTGGAGTCAATGAAAAACCAGGAGATAGCACAAATGAGATAAAAAACTATTCACAGACATCATGGAAGGAAATTTCCTGGAAGAGATTTTGACATACAGTAAGTGAGGCATATAGAACTCCAATTATCCATGAACAAAAAAAATTTACAGCCAGACATATCATAGTCAAGATTTCAGAAATTCAAAACAAGAATAGAATCTTAAAAGATGTTAAAGAAAAGAAACAAATTACCTATAAAGAAAAACCCACCAGAATTACACCTAACTTCTTAGCACAAACCTTCAAGTCAATGATAGCTTGAAGCGAAGTGTTTCAAATTCTGAAGGAAAAGAGCATTCAACCCAGATGATATACCCTGTAAAACTCTTTCAAACCTGCTGGAGAAATAAGATACTTCCATGAAAAAAAACATCTGAGAAAATTTATGACCACCACACCAGTACTCTAAAATGTTTTGAAGGACATTCTAAAAAGAGATGACAAGGACTGCAACTCCATGAATCCCAACAGAAGGAATCCCCTAGGCAAGGCAAACAAACAGAGGAGGAAAAGAGAGGGAAAGCCAACAATAGGAAAACAATATGACAAAGATAAGTCAATACATATCAGTTCTAACCATCAATATTAATGGTCTCAGTTCACCAATCAAAAGACACAGCCTGGCAGAATGGATTAAGAAGCAAGATCCAACAATATGCCACATACAAGAAACATTTAACTCAAAAAAACAGTCATAGACTCAAAGTGAAAGGATGGAAAAACAATACTCCATGGAATAAGAACCCCAACAAAGCAGGAGTATCTATATCTATTGGCAGGCAAAGTGAATTTCAAGCCAAGATTGATTAAAAGAGATAAAGAAGGTCACTATATCCCTGTAAAGAGAATAATCCAAAAGGAAGAGATAATAATCATAAGTATATATGCAACAAATATCAGTGCACCCAAAAATATAAAACAAATATTAACAGGCTTGAAACATCAAATAATCACTAACACAATTATATTGAACGATCTCAATACCCTACTGTCAGATAAAAGCAGATCAACCACAAAAAATCAACAAATAAATATTAGAGCTGAACCAAACTTTTGAACAAATGGACTTAGTAGAATTTTGCAGAGTGTTCCATCCCACAGTAACAGAATACTCATTCTTCTCGGCTGCACACAGGATGTTCTCCAAAATAGACCACATACTAGCTCATGGAAAGCTCATAAATAAATGAAAAGGAATTGAAATTATTCCATACATATTATCAGATCATTTTCCAATAAAACTGGAAATCAATGGCAAAAGAAACCACAAGAATGTCAGAAACACATGAACATTAAAAGGCACCCTCCTGAACAACCAATGGGTCACAGACAAAATGGAAGAAGAAATTAGATAGTTTCTCTAATTAAATGATACTAACAATACAACATACCAGAACATATAGGACACAATGTAAGCAGCCCCTAGGAGGAAATTTACAACAATGAATACAAATATCAGGAAAACAGAGCAAGCACAAATAAACAACTTAATGGTGAACCTCAAACTTGTACAAAAGGAAGAGCAGGCAAAGCCAAAAGCTCATACAAGGGAGGAAATTATAAAGATCAGAGCAGAAATTAATACATTGGAGACTAAAAAAATACAAAGAATTAATGAATTGAACAGTTACTTCTTTGAAAGATAAATCAACAAACACTTATCCAACCATATCAAGAAAGGAAAGACTCAAAATCATGCAAACAGGAAGGTAAAGGGTAAAATCACAATGGACCCTGCAGAAGTCCAGAAGATAATATATACCTACCTTTAAAACGTGTATTCTAATTTGATGGAAAATGCAGAGAAAATTGAAAGATTCCTAGATACAAGTGAATTAACAAAACTGAATCAAGAAGATATAAAAATCCTAAGTAAATCAATACCAATCAATGAAATTGAATATGTAATTATAAACCTACCAACAAAAACAAACCCTGGGTGGATTCAATGCTGAATTTTACAAGAAATTTAGAGAATTAACACTACTACTTCTCAAACACTTTAAAGAAATTGAAAGGAAAACAACACTCTCAAATTCATTCCTGGAAGCAAAAATTACCCAATACCAAAGCTAGAAAAGGAACTAAGAAAGAGAATTATAGTCAATCTCCCTAATTAACATGGATGCAAAATTCTCAATAAGATACTGGCAAATAGAATGCAGTAAATCATCTAGATTATGCACTATAACCAAGTGGGATTTATACCAGGTATGCAAGGATGGTTTAACATATGTAAATCAATAAATGTAATATGCCATATTAATAGACCAAGGGAAAAATCATATAATCACCTGAGTAGATGCACAGAAAGCTTTTGACAAAATCCAGTACCAATCCATGGTTAAAAATCCTGCAGAAAATTAGAATAGATGGTCTTTATCTCAATCTGATGACAACCACCTAAGACAGACCAACAGCCAATAGCTTTCTTTCTAAAATCACAAACAAGACAAGGATGTGCACTGTCTCCACTCTTGTTCAGCATAGTCTGGGAAACTTCAGTCAGAGCAATTAGATGACAGAAAAAAATAAAAAGAATAATGATAGGAAAGGAAGAAGTTAATTTATCATTATTTACAGATAACATGACACTCTACATAAAAGAACTCTAAAACTCCACTGAAACACTGCTAGATTTAATAAACAAATTTGGTAGTGTAGCTGGATACAAAGTCGATACTCAAAAATCAATGGCCTTTCTGTACACAAATAACAAGCTCACTGAGAGAGAAATTAGGGAAACAATACCTTCCACAATAGCATCCCCAAAAATGAAATACCTAGGAATCAATCTAATAAAGGATGCAAAAGATCTCTACATTGAAAACTACAATATTCTGAAAAAGGAGATTGAAGAGGACATCAGCAAATGGAAAGATAGCCCTTGCTCTTGAGTAGGAAGAACCAATATAATGAAAATGGTCATATTTCCAAAACTGTTATACAGATTTAATTCAATTCCAATCAAAATCCCAATAGCATATCTCAAAGAATTAGAGAAAACAACCCCAAAATTCATTTTGAAACAGAAAAGACCAAGAAGAGCAAAAGCAATTTTGGACAACAAAGGTAAGGCAGAGGACATCACAATCCCTGACTTGAAATTATACTGTGAAGCTACTGTTGTAAAAACAGTACAGTTCTGGCAAAAAAAGACCTAAAGATCAATGGAACAGAGTAGAAGATGCAGAAACAACTCCAGACATACTTAGCCACCTTATCTTTTACTAAGTTACTAAATATATTCACTGGAAGAAACATAGCTTCTTCAATAAATTCTGCTGGAAAAACTAGCTCTGCACATGCCAAAGATTAAATTTGAACCTATATTTTTCACCATGCACTAAACTAAATTCAAAATTATCAAGCTGTAAATATTACAACAGAAATATTAAATCTGCTGGAGAAGAGAATAGATAAAAGTCTTGAAGGCAATGGTGTAGGCAAAAACTTCATGAATGAAACCTGAATCTCACAGGAACTAACTCAAAGAGTCAACAACTGAGATCTCATCTTATTAAATATCTTTTGCACAGCAAAAGAAACCAACAACAGAGTGAATAAATAACCCTCAGTGTGGGAAAAAATGTTTACCAGTTGTTCCTCAAAGAAAAGATTACTATTGAGAATGTATAAAAACAAATACCTCCAAAATTTAAATACCCAATCCAAAAATGGGCATTTGAGATGAATACACACTTCTTAGATGAAGAAATACAAATGGCAAGTAAATATATGAAAAACTGTTGAACATCACTGGTAATTGAAGAAATACAAATTAAAATGACACTGAGACTCCACCTTACCCCAGA
Organism: Chinchilla lanigera; assembly: GCF_000276665.1. Taxonomy (NCBI): domain Eukaryota; kingdom Metazoa; phylum Chordata; class Mammalia; order Rodentia; family Chinchillidae; genus Chinchilla; species Chinchilla lanigera. The sequence continues at coordinate 6,232,315 of NW_004955494.1, forward strand.
AAGAACAGCTATCATCAAGAAATCAACAATAACAAACACTGGAAAGGCTGTGGGGAAAAAGAAACCCTTCTCCACTATTGGTGAGAGTGTAGACTGGTACAACCACGGTGGAGATTACTGTGGATATTCCTCAAAAACTAGGATTAGGGGCCTCATCTGACCCAGCTATCCCCCTTCTGGGTTTTTCCCAGAAGAACATCATACCACAGTGATATATGTACACTCATGTTTATAGCAGCACAATTTGTAATAGCTAGATCTTAGAAACACAAATTCTCATCAATCAAAGAATGGACAAAAGAGATGTGGTCGTTTTATACAATGGAGTATTACTCAGCTATAAAGCAGGATAAACTTGAGTCTTTTAAAGGTAAATGGGTGCAATTTGAGACCATATTTATAAGTGAAACAAAGTGGATGCACATGTCTAAACATTATATTGTCTCACTGGTATGAGAAGCTCAAAGAGTAAATAAGATCCAAAATGTATAATAGAATTGTAAAATGGGAAGAAACTTCAAAGGAAAGAGAAACTGGGATGGAGGAATGGAGAAAAGAAGGAACGGAAAAGCAAAAACAAATATATATACTACTAATTTCTTGTGGTTCATTGAAAAGAAAGATTTGTGCTAATATTGTTTGGACAATTAAATGCTGATATCTTGTACTCTGAGTAACTACTTTAAAGAGAGCAATATGCAGTGTATTAATCATTGTTGCCCTTCTATTATCTTGTTTTGAAATTTTGTTTTTTTCTCTCTAAAATAATTTTTTTAATTAAAAAAAAGAAATCTCTGGATCAACACAAGGTCAAGAATTGCAAGGAGGAGGAAGACTGTTCCCCACCTCTTCCCCTAGAGGCCTTTACTGCCTTTCTGCCTGAGACACCATTCTCACCACTCAAAGTTGTTCCTACTGAGCTAAATCTATTGGAAGAGAAAGTAGGTAAATATCTTGAAGACATAGGGGTAGGCAGAGAGTTCATGAACAAAAACCAAACTGCACCTGAAATACTGCAAGGAATCAACAACTGGGATCTCACCCTACTGAAAAGTTTCTGCACATCTAAAGAAATCACCAGCAGAGTAAAAAGAAAACCCACAAACTTGGAAAAAATTTTAGCTGATTGTCCCTCAGACAAAGGCCTTCTATCTAGAACATATAAAGAATTTAAAAACATCAGCCCCCACAAATTTAAAGACCCAGTCCAAATATGGGCAGCTGAGATGAATACACACTTTTCAGATAAAGAAATACAAATGGCGAATAAATTCTTGAGAAAATGTTCAGCATCATTAGTCATTCAAGAAATGCAAATTACAACACTGAAATTTCATCTCACCCCAGTAAGAATGGCTATCAGTAAGAAATCAACCAATAACAAATGCTGGTGAGGCTGTGGAGAAATAGGAACTCTTCTCCACTGTGGGTCGGAATGCAGACTGGTCAAACTACTGTGGAAATCAGTTTGGAGATTCCTCAACAAACTAGGTCTATAGGTCCCATTCAACCCAGCTATTCCCCTTCTGGATATTTTCCCAGAAGATCTGGAAACAACATATCACAGCAATATATGTGCCCCCATGCTCATAGCAGTGCAATTTGTAACTGCTAAATAATGGAAGCAACCTAAATGTCCATCCTCTGAGGATTGGATAAAAAAAATGTGGTACTTTTATATAATGGAATATTACTCAGCTATAAAGAAAGATAAAGAATATATATAAAGAAAGATAAACTCGAGGCTTTTATAGGTAAATGGTCACAGCTAGAGACCATACTCACAAGTGAAATAAATCACACCTGCATGTGTAAGCATCATATTGTCTCACTAATGTAAGACCTGAAAAAGCAAATAAAAACTAGGAAGTATGATAGACATTGTGAAATGAAAGGAAAATGCTCAAAAGTAAAGGGCAACTGAGGTGTGGGAAAAAAGAAGGGAAAGAAGGGGAAATTATGTAAGTATGTATATACAGGATAGCTAACATAGTTGTACTACTGTCTTCTATTGTCCTACAGAAAGGAACAGTTAATGATTACTTGTTTGATCAATCTTGTATGTCTCTATTTGTTTTCCTGAGAAACCACTTTGAAGATATCAATAAGTAATACAACAACCATGGTTAATTTCCCAAAACTTTGTCTGTAAGTCTGTTTTGTTTGTATTGTTCTTATGTTATTTCATAAATGGATGTTTGTCTGTTAATATGTTTTCCTTCTTTCATTCTTTAAAAAAATTTAAGAAAGAGTAAGTATATTACCAAAATTCCAATTATTCTAATGTTTTCATGGTGATGCTTAAATAATTTATTTCTTTATAGAAAGGTAAAAAGACAAAACTATTAAGAAATAATGATAGATATAGTCATTCTATCATCTTCTTGAATTTTCCTAATAGTGTATATGAATGTCCTTGCTGATGCACACAAGAAAATCAGATTCACTGTCAGGGTTATATAAAACATAGAGTTGTAAGAGCAGTTTTAAACTGAGAATGAGTCAACTTTGAGCAGACAAAACCAGTACATTTTTATTTTACCCATTTGCTAGAAAATAGACAAACATGAGGTTATTGTGAGATTGTGCTACAAATCGACATCCACTTACTAAGTTATGGTTAAGCATGGTTACATTAGTGAATCTGCAAATCGTTAAGATATACCATATTCACAGAATGAAAGAATTCATATTGCTAAAATATCATACTTCCTAAAGTTAGATTCAGTGTAACCTCTATCAAATCTCTAATGACAACTTTCACAGAAATAGAAAAGCATCATCAAAAAATTTACATGGAACGACAAAGGTCTCCAAATAGCTAAAGCACTCTTCATCAAAGATGATAAGAGCAAAGTCATCAATCACACTACCTGATTTTGAATTCTATTATATTGGTATATTGATCAAATATTATGACATGATCATAAAAACAGGCAAATATGCCAATGAAACAAAATAAACAACACAGAAATAAATCTATGCATCTGTAGTTAAATTTCAGTAGGGGTGCCAAAATACAATGGGAACAAGACTGCCTCTTTGATAACTGATGCTGGTAAATACATGCATATACATGCAGAAGGGTTAAATTGGGCATTCTCCCACCATATATAAAAATCAAGTCAAATGGATTAAATAGTTAGATATAATGTCACAAATTGAAAAACTGCTTAAAGAAAATGTACCAAAAATTTCAGACTGTTGGTTTGGGCAACAATTATTTTGGCTATGTCTTGACAGCACACACACACAAAGGTAAAATAAACAAATGGAATTACCCCAAACTAAAAGGTTTCTCCACAGGAAAGGAAACAGTCATCAGGCTGCACAGACAACCTGTGGCATGAGAGAAAGAATTTGCAAATAATACATCTAATTAGGTGCTAATATTCAAAATATATAGAGAATTCAAACAATTCAATCTTGAGAAAGCAAATAACTCAAAAATGAGCAAAGAACTTGCTTAGATGTTTCTCTAAAAAAAAAACCATAAAAATAGCCAACAGGACTATGAAAAAATTTCAATATTACTAATTATCAGGGAAATGCAAATTAAAATCTCAGTGAGATATCACTTCACACTCATTAGAAAGGTTCTTTTAAGAAAGACTAAAGATAAATGTTGCCCCAGCTATGGAGAGGGGAGAACACTTATATATCATTGGTGAGGATGTAAGTTACCATAGTTGTATACAAAGCACTGTGAGATTTTCTCAAAAATTGAAGGTGGAATCACCATATGATTCTGCACCCTCCCTACTGAGTACATACCCAAAGGATATTAAATCAGTGTGTTAAAGAGATATATGCAGTCCCATTTTCATTGCAGTGTTAACCACAATAGCCAAGATAATGCAATGAACATAAGTTTCCAAACAGATAAATGGGTAATGTCCCATATATAGTATGAAAATACTCAGCTTAAGGATAGAAAAAGAAGTCCTATTATTTTGGATAACAGAGATGAATGTAGAGAAACTTGTGCTAAAATAAATAAGTGAGGAACTGAAAGAAACACCACATGATTTCCCTTGTATGTGGAATCTTAAAAAGCCAAATTCATGGAAATACAGAGTACAACGGTGGTTATCAATGGCTGGAAGAGGATGTGTTTGGGAAGATACTGGACACAAAATTTAGTGGGTAGGAAGAATATGTTCGGGAAATAATTGTATGGCGTGCTAACTACAGTTGAAACAATATGATACACTTAAACCTTGGTAAGAGAACAGAGTTTGAGTGTTCTTACCACAAAAATAAATATTTAAGGTATCTGTGACAGTTAAATTTGATTGTCAGTTTGGCTTGACAATCACCTAGGGAAATAGTAAAGTACACATCTGTGTGTATACGGGGGTGTCCTGGATGTGTGACCTTGGGGAGTGTACTTGTATCTGAGCCTTTCCTCTCTGGAGCTCTTCTCCTGTACTCTACTTCCGGCCACCATGAAGAAAGCAGGTTTGTTCCACTGTACTCTTCCATCGTGAAGTTTCTGCCCTGGATCCAACCAACCATGAACTTAAACCTCTGAAACTGTGAGCAGTATTAAATCTCACTTTCTTTGACATGCATATGTCAGCTATTTTGCCCCAGAAATAAGAAAGAGAACCAATACAGTTTAGTCACTGAACAATGTATATATCTATCAAAACATCACGTTGTACACCATCAATATATCGTCAATTAAAAACAAATGATAATAAAACTTTAAAATACAATCCATGATGTCCATTTTGTGAGACACTAACAATATAAACTACCTGTAGTATCTGACTCTCTTACCTGATGCAGAATAAGGATCTGACATATCTTAGTTGCACATGAGATAATTCAGATGAAGACAAATATGGAGAGGGGACAAGTGAATATTATATTTCTATGACAGAAACATTTGTTCATTATATTGTCACTTAATTACTGAAGTCTAGTCATCTGAATAGACTCCTCCACTCATCCCTCCACCTGCACCGTTCTCTGAAGAAATAACGTGGAACCCATAACTGCCTGGTCTCGACACATTGCTTACTCCTCTCTTCCTACCAGTCCGCCTTAGTCAGCTTGAAACCAATCATCATAAGCTTTATTGGCCTAGTTTTACTTGTGTTTTCTTAGTCATTGAGAGGAAGGTCACAATTCCCACATTATCCTTGAACATCCAGCTCTAATTCCCTAGGTGAACTCCTTATGTCCACCTCTCACCTCTTCCCAAGTCCTAAAACCCTTTGAAATTCATAGACCACCACCAGCAAACGTCCAAAGATGTGCCACTATTTCTTTAGCTTTCTTTTCTACTGAAGCTAAATTTTCCTAGAATCCCTAACAATTGATGACTTTACTTTTTACTCCCTCACTCTCTATGCCCAGGACAGGGTATTTCTCACTCTGCTACACTATGTTTCTTTCTTCCCTAGGAAATAAAAACAAAACAAAAAAAATGAATCTCCTGTATATAAACTATACCACTAACATACCACTTTGTTATTACTACCAATCAAGAAATCACTGATACATATTCCTTGATTATTTTTAGCTTCTGTCACTTTCTGCAATTATTTTTAGTGGCTTAAATTTTCACATAAATAATTATCCCCCTCCCCTAGACTCTTAATTCCTAAATTCTCTGGAGACAATTTCTCACCCTACCATAGCCATAACCCAAAACTATAATCCTTCTTCAGAACTCATTTTTATGTATCCTGTTCTTCATCCACCAGCTACCATCTTTCTAGATCCTTTGCTCTAGTGGCTTAGCTTTTATAATCTTCAACCTCATCACTGTGTATAAGCCATACATCTTGTCTCCTTTTCACACCACTTTATTTTCCTCAGTCTTTAATTCTTCATCTAACTAGTTTAGATTAAAATCACTCTCATATTCACCTCAAGTCTTTTGTCCTTTTCTTGTTTCCACATGCTTGTTTAAATGCATTTTTTTAATATTCTGTAGGTGACAAATGGTTAGAGAAAAATCATCCACACTGACTGGTTTCATATTCAACCAACACTAAGATAACAATCTTTTAACGTTTGACCCCAAAAACAATTTCGTAAGCTATCATCTTTGCAACCCTCTTATACCTCCTCACCTAGATTTATGCCCAGTTGATGACTTTGCTACCCTCTAATCAAGAAAATAGAAAAAATCAAAGAGGATTTTCAATTTTCCACTGCACAGCTATTCACCGAACTGTTATTTAAGCTTTGCTTTCCTTCTTGTTATGGTGGTTGAAGCATCTAAAACCCTATCTAAGAATTGTAACACCAGGGTATGGGCCTTAAAGGGCTGTTATGAGGCCTCAAGGAAAAGCTGAGGCCCATACTAATCAACTAAAAACTGGTATGTTGTTTCATGGTCATGAAGTCTATCATTTTGACATAAATAAAAAATAAAGTAAAACTCAGTTCAAACTTGTACTCATTTCTGTAACGATTATCAAAACACTCATTCTACTCATGATGAAACATTCTTGAATAGAAATTTTATAACATTGTGTTATAAACCCATCTCTGACTTCTGAGACTCTTTCCCTTCACAATCCTACCCATTAATACTATTATTTTCCATTTCTGTGAAGCAAAATTCTCCTGGACTTCTCTGCTTACATTTTCTTTTTCTCCTCTGGATAATTCTTCCTTCTTTTTAATAATGTCGGCTGTTATATCACTCAGTAATAGCTGGCAGGAAGCAAATGAGAAACTGAAACTGCATAGTTTAAGGGAGATTTTCAAAGACATGGGTGAGTGTTAGAAGGAAATGTAATGTACAATAACCCAGAGTTACTGAGATGGAAGAGTTACCTCAAATCCTGGGTTCAAGGTTCAAGAGTACTAACAAGCTAGAAAGTACTCTGTGGGGAGGGTCACCTACAGGGACAGAAAACTCATTCCAACTTTTGGATCTCTTGTTGGTACTTCTCACTGACAAAATCCAACCAAAAGCCCTGGACAAGGAAGTCTGCTGGCGAAGTTTCTTTAAAGTCATTTTCCCAATACATAGAATGAGAAAGAGAAAAGTAGAGCTGGATCGTGTTAAACACCATCATTGGTAATTGCAATCTCTTAAATCAGTTAAGTACTTTACCCAGATGATTCTCAGCTCAATCAAAATACTCAGGTCAGGGAGATAGCATTAGCATATTAAAGAAAGTAGAGCTTTCAGTTTCTATTGCAAAAAACATAATATGTGCAATCAGATTTTCATTCCAGGTAAATTCCAGGGAGGATTTTTAAAATTTTTTCAGGCTAAAAGTTAGTCATGACTATGTTCATAAATTTTTTCAGACAGCATAGCTAATGGGACATAAGAATCTTTATTAAAAATAAACCCTTATTCTTTGTATCAAGAGCACAAACTCAGTGGGTTTCTGAAATAGAATGACAGCTCCCTCTGTTCCTTTGCTCCTTCCAACCTTGCTCTGTCCCTATTCCCATTCCAGGTCACTGTTTGGCATACTAATGCCAAGCCTGCTTTCACCCAAAGTGCCTGCTTCGTATGCTGTCATACATAGAGTGTCGGTTGGCTCTCAGCCAGTGGAATTAAATGAAATGGTTTTCTGTCAGACTGAATGCTAATTATGTCTTCATGCCAAAGCTAGGTCTGCATAATGACATCATTTGCAAGTAGGTTGGAAGATGAAGTGCAAATAGAGTTTGCTCTGATATTTATAGATGTAAACAAAGTAGTGCTGTGCTGTTCAATCTACCTGTTTGTGTCAGTTTTGTTTTATTTTATTTTGGAGATTTGGCTTTGAAATACCAATGTCTCAGGATGACATTATGGATGAAGTAAATTTCTCATTGTCTAAATCTATTTTTTTCACATTTTAAGGCTCTAAATCCACAACTCAGTCCCATAGGGCAGGCTTCGGACACTCATTATTTGTATTGTCAGAGGACTGAAATTCCCTCCACATCATTTACATATGTCTGGCATGACTATCTGGAAGTCTAGGCAATATAGATTTTACTCTAAATACTGTCTCATGATGTACATGAATTATATGATCATCCCACCCATATCCCATCAGTTCTAATATATAGTCTACTCTTTAATTATCTGCACCTTAGGCTCAACAGCCTGTCAGAAATAATAATTACTTTCACCCTTTGAAGGAGGCTTACTTATCTTGCAACATTTACTCCGCTCAATTAGCCAAATGACTAGCAAATCCATGCTATGATAGTAATGAGAATAATCCCACTCAGACTGTGATTTTCCTATCAGTTGGCATTTTAACAATGTCTTCCTATAAGGGTAACTTTACTCATGGAAATAAAAAGCCTAGGTAGGAAGAGAATAATGTTAGAGAAGTCTATTGGGAATAAAAGTTTGCACTAGTGGGACACAGGTGGTGTATGTGTAATGTCTATGTAATTCAACATCTGCATAACAGAGTCCTCTGGAGTTTAAGGCATCTTGACAAGTGTATGAGGCACTGAAAGACTAGCATGTGAATCCTCTGACCCAGCATCTTACAATTTTATAGAATCATGGGAGAAGCATCAGGCCGGCTGTCAGACATCATTTTTAAGTCAATATGTGTTAATAACTAGGTTGTGATCTTGGCAAACCATTTATCATAGTGGACAGTACATGGTGGGAATATAATAGACACTCATAGGTATACCATGACTCCAAAATGATTGTTTCCTCTTAGGATACAATATATTCATATTGAAATAATACTTTTAAACTCTAGAAATATACAGTTATATAGCAGTTTTTCCTATTTCTATAAAACATGGCCTATATCCCTCATTATTACAATGTGTTCCCCTGATGTTTTTGTTTTGTTTTGTTTTTCGTTTCATATTTGAGTGGCAGTAAGATTTTACAAACTCAAGATACTGCAGATTCTTTCAAACTTCAATATTTGGCTTACAATTGCAGAATCCTTTTTCTAAATATGTGATATATATGGCTTGGCATCCAATAAGTATCCTTTATTGGACCCATATTTATGTTTAACTGAATGGAAGTTTATGTTCTTTTCCACTACACGCATCATGAGCAAGCAAAAGGTACAGAAGACAAGCAAATGTCATCAATGTTCAAAGCTGTGGAATTTACAGTTGGAGCACTCTGACATCTAGACCGGTGCCCCAGGCAGTACAGCTACAATGCACTGTTCAGGGACTCTTATGTCACAAAATTTTTCCTTGGGTTTGATTTTACCAAATATCTAGAGGGATTCCAGGCAATCCCTCCAAGAGTTTAAAAGTCTCTAACCTTTCAAGTTTATGTTCAGGGGTTGAGATATCAACTTCCCAAGACTCATAGCTGTGTTGATTAATAATCTATCATGACAGTGATCTCTGGGAGGATTTTAATTATACCAGTCAGTATTTACTGTGTACTAGGTTTGGTATAATGCCATTTTTTCTTTAGAGTTTTGTCTTATTAGGTTCTCTGTATTTCCTGACAAATAAATCAGAGCTGACACTTTCAGCAACTGTCAATGAAGATGGTATATACTATTGTATTTTATTCTGAAGCCCAGGATATAAAGTGATTTTAAAAAATTATAGTAACATATAAAGACGAATGACAAACAAATAGGAAGTCAGATAAAATGAAAAATTGCTCATTATCAAAACTACTGAAAAAATAGCTCTTGGTTTCCAATATTTCAGACACAACAAATACAGAAAATAAATTCAACATAAGAAAAATTATTTTCTGAACTTTTATGGGGTTTGATATTTCACTTATGTTTAGTATGTGAACTCTGTGTGGAAACATGTTTACTACTTGAATACAAAAGTAATTTATGACAGTATTTAAGTACAAATAAAATATTAGAATATTTTATAAATTATGAACATAGCCAAGAATATGAAGGAGACAGTAGGTTTCTTATTGCTTGAATTTTGGTAAGCTATTTTGTTCCATGACCACATGGCACAGTGTTATAGAAGGAAATTTCATGTGAAAGAGTGTCACTGGATCTTAGAGAAAAGAGTGAAATAAACCAGGACCAAACACATCTTACCCAAATGCAGAATATCTTGGATATAATTCTGAAATATGGGAATCAATACTGATTTTTATTGTTCATTAACTTCCTTTTTAGTCAGTACCTCCTAGAACCCAGTAGATAGCCAGAGGAAAACTGACTGTGATAAGGCTCTTTAAATTGAGTTGAAATCTAACTCTATTCAGCTTCTCTTTACTATTCCAAGCTACATAGGCTTCAGAAGTACTCAGGAAGAAACGATTCCTTTTGAACTATCAGCCTCCCCAGCTATTGTTTTCCTGTGGACATTCTCTTGTGCATTGTTTAAAAAATTGGGCTTTAAAGCCAAGTAGAGTTCTAAAATTCTGTGTTCACAGCACAATAGCATTTGCTTTTGGGTAAATCACTTAAATACTTAGGGTATATTTCTTTAGTTTTAAATGAGGAAACACATCTACCTAACCAGGTTATGGTCAACAATGAGAAATGGTGACAGAAATTATGTGAATTGAGGATAATTAACAAGCATTATACTTGGTGTATAATATGCCATCAATAAATTTTCCTCTGAGTCTTTTCATCCCCTAATAGCTGACATTATCCTTATATTCTAGATTTATTATTATTATAAATTATTATTATTATTATACTACAAATAATTAGGTTCATTATAATTCTAAATTCTATAGGACACTGAATATTTTATAGATGAAACAGATATTTGTAACAGCTCTTTTCAACCCTAGATGATTTTACACCTCTTTTTCAAACACTGGTTTTGTAAATTTCTCCTTAGTATACTCAAAGTATATCAATAGAAAATTGGAATCCTACAAGACTAATTTCAAAAAATCAATGTAATATCAATGAAATATAAATGATACTTTTTAAAAGCTAATATACATGACTATAATATATATTTTAATATAAGATGATTCATAAATATCATAAATATATTTTTAAAATTTTTATTGCAATAAGAGACCCAATGTCATTAATGCTCCTCAAAATACTTTCCCTCACTTTGATCACACTTTTCTCATCTTTCTCACCAGTTTCTTTTTTTTTTTTTTTTATTTTAAGGATAAAAGGGGGGAAACATTAATAGACATACAACATTTTACAACATATCACAAGCACAATACAGACAATACAGAGTTACAAACAAAGTGGTAGGGAATTAACAATGGTGGTT
>NW_004955494.1:6249538-6307295 GCF_000276665.1 Chinchilla lanigera
CACCGGGGTCTTTGTTCTCGCGTCCTGGCCTCCGGGATTGGGTGGGGCCTACCTGTCTCTGTGCGCGCTTTTGGGTGGTATCTTTCTCACCAGTTTCTGAAGCAGTTCTGGAAGTTCCCTTTTGTGAGTGTCTTTACCTGTACTGCTATTGCTGTCTTCATATCCTAAATCAATTCAAAACGTTCACATTTTATTTTCATGTTGACTTTGGGGAGAGCCAGAAGTTACATGGTATCATATCCAGTGAATGAGGTGTGTGAGGAACCACCACATTATTGGTACAGACTGTCTTCCTGTCGTATGGCACTTGATAGTACCATTTACTATATTTTTTACTACATCTCATAAAGACAGTCACAAAAGAGGACTTCCAGAACTGCTCCAGACACCAGCAAGAACAATGGTGTGGGGCCTGGACTGTAGCTCAGTGGCACAAATGCCAGCCTGGTAAGCACAAGGTCCTTAATCTGATTCCCAGTAACCTCCTCCAGAAAAAGAACAATGGGATGATTGTGCTGAAAGTGAGAGGGAGCATTTTGAGAAGGATTAATATGTTCCTTACTATAATAATTATTTTAAAAAATTTTAACATTCACCATATATTACAATGCTGGTTACAGTAAAGAATAGATGTGATTACTGCTATACATAAAATCTCTTTTAATGTACCAAACTCAAAGCAGGTTTAAAAAGAATGAATGGCATAGATACCAGTGATACAATTCTCAGAAATTATGAATGGCCCTTGGTAAATTTCTGAAAAAAAAAAAAAAAAAAGGTACATTGTTTTCATTTCACACACAGTAGTTTTATCTCTTGAAAATTTAGCATGTTACTAGTATCTGGCAAATATACCTGGAGAGTTTTGTGGCAAGATGTTGAATGTTAAGTTAAGGTGATTATGAGCCATTTTTACCACTAATAATAATCCTGAGGATATTTGAAAGTCATAAGTGATGTCAAGCAATGCTTTAGAGTTCTGGTAGGACTTGCACATAGAACAATGGTTAGCATATTTACCATACTAAAAACACTGGAACAGTAAAAACAGCACCTGCAAATTCCCAAGTACTTCCACCAAGAAACATTGTTTCAAGGGGTCCGGACATACCTGCATCCTTAGTCTTTATTTGAACCATTTGGGGTAGGGAGCAACCACAGAATCATTTTGGTATGACATACCTGGGAACTTGTGGGTTTGGAAGTAGGGCCACTTTTATTATTTCACAATTACACCAATACCTCAAGCAGCTTCCATTTCGCTAATTCATCCCTAATGGCTGTATATTTCTGGTGTGAATTTATCTTAGTTTATTCAGCCTTTCTCTGATTGATGGGATTTTGCTATTTTATTTTCTTTTTTCTCTCTCTTTTTGCCACTGAGTACAGTATGTCTTTGCATAAATATCATTATAGACTATAAGGTTTACTTTAATATAATTGTATGAATATCCAGTAATGGAATTGCTAAACCAAATGATACAATTTAACAGATGCTGCTGAATTCCTTTTAGAAAATCCTCCAAAAACTCTCCCACATTTATGTCAGCAATAGATGGCAGAACAAATCTTTTCCCCTACATTCTGCCAGCAGAAAGGTATTATCATTCATCTGAATGTTTCCTAATCTGGTTCTCACTGTTACTTTAAATTGCATTTCCCTACTAATGGCTGAATTTGAGCATTCTTCATGTGTTTATTATGCATTCAGATCTGTTCTTTCACAAACTATATAGTTATACCAGTTACTTATATTTTTCTATTGGGCTATTTGTCACTTTTATCAGTTTATAAAAGGATCTGGATATCACCAATGTTAAATCTTTGTCATCTTACTGCAAAATATTTGTTGTGTGTAACATTTGTCTCTTTGTTTTCTATACAGTATCTTTTACCAACAAAAATACAAGTCTTCTGTAGAAAAATGATGGAACCCACTATGTAGTGGCTCTGAGAAGGATTTCATATTAACCAATTGGCTTTCCATGTTTACATGTGAGTCACTGGTCTCTACTGAGGCTTGTTATGGTGGGTGAAGGCATGAGGCCTCAAAGAAGACAAGGCCACAGCTGAGGATTTTGGCTCCAACCCCAGTTTACTAAAAGGAGGCTGTAAATGCAGGCATCTCACTCCTGCAGTGAAGGCCTTCTTGGAGTTAACTTAGTTCTCCTAAATCAGCATAAGTATTACCTGGAGAATTTCCATAAAGGGTTTCCCAAGTCCTGCCCAGACTCCTGCTTTTTGTTCAATATCCTCCTTCTTTATTTGAAAACCTAATGAAAATGGGCAGTCCAGGGTAGTCTGGGTCTTAACCCAGAGAATCTAAAATATTGTAAGAGAATTAGACCCTCCTTGAGCTCTGAAAGCATTTCATTTATCTCATTTATTTAAGCTTTTGTCCTCCATTCATGTGGGAGATTTTGGGCCTGATCAGCCTGCAGTAACTAAGGGTTATTAACCCAATAGAAAAATATACCATTATCACTTTTATTGCCTGAAGTATCTTGTTTTGGGAAGTTTTTACCCAAAAAAGGTTGTTGTAGTTTTTCAGATCTTTTTCCAAGAGTCATAAATATAATCACTCAAAAATTTATTTATATAGAAACATTTCATGCTTCAAAAATAAAACCTTTTTCATAATGAAAATAAATCCTGCTTATTTACAGAAGTAGTAAAGGAAAATACATTTAACTACATTTTCCCTTCAATTGTTACCATTATTAGTATTTTGATGTATAACAATGAATAAAACATACACAACTACTCAAAACATGCAAATTGTAGAAACTGTTATGATTTATATCCACTATAATGTCATTTAAATTTTAACTTACAGAAGTATCATATGACCACTGTAGGAATCACAAAAAGTAAATACAGCAAACAATGTAATTCATTCAAATCCAACCCTCCAGGGATAGTAACTGTTTTTGGTTTTGTGTTGATGCTGCTGTTGTTTCACTGAAAGTAAAATACTGCTGTGTGTGCATTGCTTTTTCATCTTTATCTCTGTATTTCTAAACTTTGATGATATGTAGCATTCTAGGAGTTATTTTACTGATATTCCCTAGTCTCTTTGATTCGTTGTCCTCTGATCTCAGAAATTAAGATAAATATTAACCATATCCTTGATTATTGATTTCAACATATTTATAATTCAATATGATTATTTTAGACTCTTTATATATATATACAGAATTTCCTCATATATTTATATAGCTACTTGCAGAATATTATTTATTCTGTTATGTAATTCACATAGTTATTTTTCAATACCTAAATTCCTATTCCAATAAGCGTAACTGTACCATACTTACAATTTTCTTTCAGTTCTTATCCACCTCCCTTCTCATTTTATTGTATAGTTTTCCATAGTGTTCTATCTACTTTATTGATTTAGTTTAGCTGTTTTGATTTGGAAAAGGCTGAGAGCAAGGAGTTTCTTATATCCTTATATGTTATTGGCAGCACCACACAGTCTTTTGTACAACTTTGTGTCAATTATGCTACCTCTATTTTGTTTTTTCTTCCTGTGATTACTAAAAAATGTGCTTTCCTTTATATATGTGTGTATAGGAATATTTTAATGAGACATGTGTCATATATTTAACTTGTATAATAGTTGATTTTCGGATACACAATTGAATAACTACATTGTACCTCGCAGAGACCAAACTGTGGCTAGTTTTCATCTAGTCCACTAGACCAAAAAAGAAAACTCTCCAATATTCACTGGATGGTGTCCAAGAACTCGGGGAAAAGGAAAGGAGTGTTAAACAAAACCACTGTCTACAGTATGCTCCAAAGACTCTCTTACTATAACCTGGAGGAGATTTCTTTGTGTGGAATACAGTGCTGTCTAATACTTTCCCTCCGACATGGTTCCTTTCTGGAAGATTAGATGTCCTCCTGGGCTGAAAAAGATGCTTCAGGCTCAAGGATGTAGGAAAGGCAGGAAGAGTCTGCTCTCTGCTTCAGAAGGTCTGTATATTCTGAAATACACATCCAAGAAGCTGTCCAACTTTCTGCTCTGCACAACCCTTGTAATTTTAAGGTAAGGACTGGAAAGTAGAAGAAGGGTAGCATAGTTAGCAACCTCCTTTCCAGTGCTGAGGTTGCTGTTCCTGACATCAGAGCACAAATGACCCTTCTCTCTTCTGCCTGCACCTCTGCTGTATTAAGCTCAATGTGTCTGGTGTACCTTCACTATGCTTCCCTTAAAGAAGGTCTCTGCTGACTTTAAACTTCCCTCATATGAAAAAGAGAGGGTCATGGCTTTTGCAGTCCCACTGTCTGTCTCTTTTCTGAAGCTATTATCGTCTTACAGCTAGTCATTTCACATGTGGTGGGTTCATCATGTAAATGTCCCTCCCCTTTCTCCAGAGATACATTTAAAGTTACTACTCAATACTTTCAAAGGTTCTGTTTACTTTGGAATATATCTTCTCAGTAATACCACATGTATAAAAATTGCATGTGTATACATAAATGCCTTGTTAATTATGAGTTAAACCAAGAATGATCCCCAAAACTCGTATGTGCTCAGAGGCTCAACTCTTGGGAGAAAATTGGATCATGGAGACTATAGCTGAATGTGATGTCAGGAAGTGGAGCTGGTCAGAAGAAGTTACTGGGGGTGTGGCCTGGAAGAGTACCTTTCTCTCCCCAGTTGGTTCTTCCCTTCGGTCTGCTTCCTCACCATAATGTGAGCAGCTACTCTCCTTTTACCCTCCCACTGTGGTGCTTCTGCCTTGGAATCAGCTGACCATGGACTGTAAACATGAACCACAATAAACTTCTCCTCTGAGGTATTGTGTCCCAGAATGACAAAGTAACTAAGACAATTGCATTTTTCTTCATCTATTTTTTACACCTTCTGCTTATGTGCTTGGAGTAACTAACATATTTAGAAAATATTCATATAATATTAATTGTTTGTTAGATTGCCTCACTCATTCACTGTTTGAACCATACAAGGAAAAGCAGACAGAATTTCATCTTATAAAATGTACTCCTTAACTACATTCTTTTAGAGATTTGGCCTTAGGATGATATCTATATTTTCTGTAAAATTTTAAATCGTATTCAAACCTATAAATTTAAACCCATATAAGACAGTATTTACTGATGAATTTTAAAAAATTGACTTTATCTGCTGGATTTGTGAAGGCAGACTGCCAATAATACATTTATATAAAAATAGAGCCAAAAAACCATTATTCTCATAACAAAACCCAAGTTGTAAAATAGAAACATTTGGGAATATAGCTTCATATCTATCATGAGATGATTACTTTCCTATCTCATGTTTTTGTCCTGACGTGAAAGAACAGGCTATAGGTCAAAAATGAAAGGAAAAAAATCAAATAATATTCCTAACTGCCAGGAAAAAACTGAGGGGTACAAGGTCATCGTTTTGACTGACAGAAAAAAAATGTAAGTGGATGGTGTGGGGAGAGATGAGGAGAGGAAAGGGAGATATCTTTTCCCCCATTTTGTATCACAATCCCTTTGGTGTCTCAATAGCAAAAACAAAAGTAGAGCCAGGTGGGTGAATGCAGCCTTAGATAAAAATGAATACTTCACTTGAAAGGATTAGTGGTGCACTACTCAGGCCATAAAGTAAGCAATCACAGTGCCCAGTAAATACTACATGTTAAAAGACTACTTTAATTTGAAAGTATAAAGATAACATAGGACATTAAAATAGCTGTATGTGGGGTGAGGATTTAGTAAGAAGTTTCTATGGATCAGAATAGGTGAAGTCACACTGTGATAACCAATAAGTGCAAATGTTCATTGATGTAACACTGCAAAGGTTATTTCTCACCCACTCACAATCCATGTTGTCTAGACCAGCTCTCCAATGCAATTGATCATGCAGCAAGCTGTGGAGCCCTTAGCTTCCTCTAGCTGTGACATTAGTCAGTTCAGCTGAAAAAAAAAAGACCTCAAGAGATACATTGACAAAATTTTCAGGCTGGATATGACAGATGTCACTGACCAAGACCCATCATATGGCCCCATCCAAGCACAACTGTCTTCTTCTCAAGCTGCATGGTATGGGGCACACCTAAAAGCACAGAGTGGAGGTTGAGATCTTACATGAGTAGATGGGTGAAGATCTTATGAAATTTGGGTTATTAAATGTAATAAAAAATTTTTGGTCACAAGCTGGTGAGATCTGGAGAAGCTATCTGTGAATGTGAGTAGTATCTATTTGTAAATTTACAGTGCATAATTATAAACCTCTGTACCAGTGCTCTCAAACAGAGGCAGTTTTGCTCCTGCAGGGACATGTCCCACTATTTAAGGATGACTTTCTTCGTTCTAATGGCACATAACTGATAGAAGACAGGGATGTTGGTAAATATTTTACAATAATCATGACAGCCTCAAAGCAAAGGAACAGGCGATCATTCTGAAGTTGGCAAACACTGCTAGTGGGCAGTAAAACTGCACACTGAAAGTATAGCTGAAACATAGATTTAGAGTAAAAACTCTTTCATAATAGAATTCCATCTTCCAAGGTACAGTAGATACCTTAAATCCATGACTATTACATACTGCTATGCTCCCAATGCATAGAATGTATGAGTTCAGAAACAATAGGTAGAAGAAGATGTACCTATCCTAATATTCTTGTAATCTACTCAGAGAATGTGTCCATAGGTTAAAGTTCTTTTTTTACATAAGTCTGAGATCTGTGAGTCTACCAGTCTTGATTCTCAGAAGAGAATGCTTTTTACCAGGAGATATAGCAATGGTACCATTAAAGCTTAAACTAGGACTGCTCTGGGATTAAAGCTTCATGTGCCAGGAGACCAGCATATAAGGGAAGGAATTTCTACCCGGGCAGAGGTGGGTGATTTGCTCATCAAAGATAAAGCTGAAATTGCACAATGAAGGAAGGGAAAAATTTGTCTGGTACTAAGAAATCCACAAGGTGCACTACTCCTTAGGTTTGATGGTAACTGACAAGAGCAACTGACTGACGATGCAGTGACCAAAACCTCAGACCCCTTAGACTGTCACCCACTAGGGAAGCTACCATGACCAGGTATTTGACAGAGTGATGGGAATCTGGAATGGATAATATAGGAAAAAATGGTGGACATCAATTATCTTTTGAAAGAGTGCTGATGGTTCATCCAAGTAATTGTCCTCCTTTACACATCACCAGGAAAGGAAACTGAGCAACTTCCCATAGAATTTCTTCCTAATGAAATGGACTGTTGCAAAGAGTGAACTCTAGGCAGTGTTGTAGAAATCTCCACATCCCACCACCACCTCCAGGACAAAAAGAACTCACTGTCCCTACGTATTTCACAAGTGCTGCCTATTGAAGGCTCACTGCTGAGTAGCTCTCCAGGAATTTCCATTAGCCAGATGGCCCTGCCTCCTCTAAAGTTAAGTCCATTTGCCAGGTGCAGGCCACATATAATCACTAATCTATGGTAAAACTTTGTTTTTTGAGCATAATTCATTCTGGAAACATGCTTATAGTCCAAAGCACTTGTGTATCAAACCAAGTCTCCCCATAAAACATAATAGAAACTCAGATGATTTATTTGGCAACCCAAAAATATTCAGATAAAATGATTACAATACTGTAACATAATACAAAATAATAAAGAAAATATAAAATGTAAATAAACAATAAACAGATTAACCACTTACCTTTGAAAATCTTTGTGGCTGGTGTGAGGGAGACAAGAGAGAGAAGGGTTATTGTGCAGGACCACTTCCACCATTACTAATGGAATCACTGCTATGTATTGGCTCAATGGAATCTTTCTTTTTCATACAGCTTTACCAAGGAACGTATCCAAACACATTTGTTTTTCTCCTTTGGAGGATTCCAAAGAAATGTGACATTGCATTATCATTAAACAGATTCATCCCTCACTGTGCTACAGCTTTGTTTTGGGTGGTGTTTTCTACAAAACTTTGCACGGTTTCCCACATTTTACACATCTCCCTAATGTCATTTGAAAGGAGGATTTCTCTGCCTTTTTAGCTTCCTCCTCTGCAGATGAGTTCTCCTCCAGAATCTCTTACTGTTGGAAGAAAACACCCACAATCCCACAGTGACAGAGAGAAAAAGAGAGAGAGACACAGAGAGAGAAAGCAAGGGAGAGAGAGGGGGGAAGCTCAGTGGTAGAGTGCTTACCTAGCATGTACAAGGCCCTGAGTTCAATCCCCAGTTCTGCAAAAAAGAAAAGAGACAAAGAGAGAGAGAACCATTGGCTCAGTTGTGATTGCATGATGTTCAGCATTACATACTACATGTATATGAGACATTGCTTGTTTATCAAGTTAGCATTTATTAGAAATGTTTGCTTGTCTTGCACAACACTCAAAGAACAAGTTTTTGCAGTCCAAGGTTTTATTGTATATGGACATATAAGTAAATGACCTTTGGTTTCAGATAGAACAACCCTGAAGGCTCATCCCCAGCTTCAGAGGTCCGTGTGTGATTGGGTGAAGCCAGTTTTACTTTTCTCACACATGTACTTTAAAGAATTAGGGCATTCACACATGTGAGTTCCATTATTCTGCCTGCAGTTCATCACCCCATAGTCATTTATCAAAAAATTTGACCTAAGACAGTGTCAAAATTACAATGTTCACTGGAGTAAAAACTTTTCTGAAGCATAGTTCACAGACAGTGCAGTTGATGCTCTTAAAGTGTACAATTCAGTGACTTTTAAATCACATGTAAAAACCTGTATATTCTAGAATGCTGTCTTCACCCCTAAAAGAAGACCCATACGCTTATTATCAATCCCAGTTAACCTGCCAATCCATTGCAGCCATTCATTCTTTTTTTTCCTGTATGAATTTTTAACTTCCCAGACATTTCATGCATGAACGTAAAATATGTGTTCTTTTTATCTGGCTTCTTTCCCTTAACATATGACTTTAAAGAATCATTCACACTGTACCATAACTTTGTACTGCTGGATAATATTCTGTTACATAGATATCTACATTATTTCACTCATTTAACAGTTGAAGGAAATTTGTTTCTACACTTTCATTATTAGGAACAATGCTGCTCTGAGCATTCAAATATGAATATTTTATGGACATATGAATCTAATTCTCTAGTGTACATAAAAGTAGAATTGCTGGATCATAGGAAAAGAAGGCTTAACATTTGGAAGAACTCCAGATTCCTTCCAAAGAAGCTACATTTTATATTCCCAGTGTATGAAGGGTCTAATTGCTCCAAATCCTCACCAAAATATTTTTGTCCCTCTTGTTCATTTAGCCATCTTATTGGGAATGAATTTTCATATTGCACTTTTGATTGTCATTTCATAACTGCTGTTTGGTTGAGCACCTTTTTGTGTACTTTGAGTTTCAGTCTGAGTTCTTTGTCTATTTTTAAGTGGCTTGTGTTTTTATTATTGAGGTGTGTGTGTGTGTGTGTGTGTGTGTGTGTGTATGGTATGTCAAATATCTTATTTGCAAATATTTTCTCCTAATCTCTGCCTATCTTATTTTCTTGATAGTAGTATTTGAAACATACAAATTTTAAATTTTCATGCAGAACAATTTATTTTTCATGTATTTTCATACTTTTGAGGTCATATCTAAGAATTAGCTGTTTAATCCAAGGTCACCAATATTTGCTTTTGTGTTTTCTTCTAAGAATTTCATAGTTTTAAATTTACATTGATACCTTTTATCTTTTTGAGTTGATTTTTGCATATGGTATGAGGTAAAGAGCCATTCTTTTGCATGTGGCTATCCACCTTTCTTAGAATTATTTGTGGAAAAATTATAATTTCTACACCTAATGTTCTGAATCCCCTCTTCTGAAGTCAATTAATCATAAATGTGGGGCTGGGGATTTAGCTCAGTGGCAAAAGCACCTGCCTGGCGAGTGCAAGGTCATGAGTTCGGTTCCTGGTACCGGAGAAAAACCAAAAACCAAAAAAAAAAAAAAAAATCATAAATGTGAATTTATTTCTTTATTAGCAATTATATTCCATGAATCTATGTGAATTTATTTCTTTATTATGTGAAATAATACATTATTTCATATAGAAATAATACATATAGATAAATAATACATATAATAGATAATGATAATACATATACAATAATACATATACATTATTTCATATAGAAATAATACATATAGAAATGATTACATTACTTCTAAATGTGAATTTATTTCTTTATTAGCAGTTATATTCCACAAATCTATATTCCATGAACCTATGTCAGCTCACACTTTCCTGGTAATGTTACTTTGTAGGAAGATTGGTAGTTTTCAAGAATTTCAGGTGAGGGACTGGGGATTTAGCTCAGGGGCACAGAGCCTGCCTGGCAAGAGTGACGCCATGAGTTCGATTCCTGGTACAGGAAAAAAAAAAAAAAAAGAATTTCAGGTGATATCAGTTGGCCCACTGTTATTGTTTGTGTATGGACATCCTCCCAAAGCCTCAAGCAGTCATGGGGTGGGCTTCTAGAGTTTTTGATTGATCCATGTCCAGTGCTGGGATTGTGTGCGTGAGTGCTACACCCGCCCTGGGAAAGATTGCATACAATATAAGGGAGGGGAAGAGCCTTGCTCTCTGCCTCTCCTCCCCTTTTGCTCTTGTTGCTTTTGCTGTTTTCTACCACCATGAACTGTTGCCTTCTGCCATGTACCACTCTACCTAAGAGCAAGACTAGTAGTGACTGAAACTTCCACAAAGTGTGAGCTAAACAAACCTTTCCCTCTTTAATTTGTGTGTTGGGTATTTTGTCTTAGCAATGAGAGAAAAGTAACCAAGACACCCACTTCCCTAGAGTGACCTTGCCCCTTTGTTTTGACCTCCCAAGAAATGCTTTTGAGCTTATCTGACACTCAAGCAATTTGTTCTGCCTGAGCTCTTACAAAATGGACAATAGGAGCAGGTCAGCATCATGGACCAGATACACTCAGATGAATGACTAAAAGAAAAGATCTCCACCCAGACAGTCTTCTCAAATTTTAGAGATTCATTCTCCTTTCCATGCCAATATTCAGTTCAGGTCAGTCATCAAGTATTTCTTAGGTAACAGAATTTTAAGCTACTCCTGTATGATTAAACTTCATTTTAAGTTTCCTGAAAGTTGCGTCTGTACTGGAGTGGTCTTTATTCCTGGGAATCCTCAGGACGGGTTGCCTCATAGTGTTGTTCCTGAGAAACAATTAAGTAAGTTTTATGGCCAGTCATATAGCCTCACATAGCTATGATACATGTATTAACATATCTACTCCAGCCTCTTTTCCTGAAAGGGTCAATAATTGAAACTTCCTGAGCTTAAAATTATACAGTAGCCCATGATTCAGTTCAACCTTGGAAAATGGAACTCACATAAAAGGGAGGAGTCATAACATGCAGAACACTAAGAGGAATAAGAAAATCTCTAAACAGAAGAGAATGAATTGTTCTGGAGGCTAAGTAGGGCCAATCAAAAGGTAAATCAAAAGAGCATAGAGGTGCTTTTTGGACTTGGCTAATGAGCTGAGTGATACCTGGGACTGAGCTCCTAGACTACTTTCAACATCTGGTAAGTGTCATTTACCCATGAACAGTAGAAGGTGTTGGCTGAAGAACCAACTAGCCAAGAGCAAGTCAAAGGCAATGCAATTGTCTAAGACCACAACCAAGAGCCAATGGGAGCAGCCAGGCACCCAGACCCTTGGGTGTGAGCTGGATCTAATAAGACATTTCCTCGGCTGTGACTAGTAAGGGCATCTGTAGCTGTTAGTGGCCATCCCTGACTTAGGAGCACTCACTACCTTGATTATTATGACCTTCAAGATGATTTCTACAACTGCCCCTGCTACACACAGATATCATCCTGAATGAGCAACGTGGGTGAGAGCCTAGAATACTAGCAGGATTTCTAGCTATAATGGGTACTGCTAGGGAACTCAAGAAGAGCTTGGGACACTGTATACAGGGTAAATGCAAAAGAAAGTCAGTAGAGTAGCATTCTTTGCCCCCCACCCCTGGGGCCTGTTAGGTGACATACCCAGCCAGCTGGTTCAGATAATGCAATCAGTAGGACAGTAGCAGGGAAAAGGATACATTGATGGGTAAGGCAGGAAGTGAGTACACTATAGCTTTGCAAGTGTGACGTGTGAGTCCTCCCACTATGTTCATCAGCAAGTCTTTGATTTAAGGACAAGTTCTATTCAGGGAGAATTTTTCATAGGTCGGATTTGTTCATCAACTGTCAGAGTAAGTCTTACACAGTACACTTGTGAAAGTTCACAACTCGAATGTTCGTAAGTCAGGGACTTGCTGTACTGACTTGGGTATTCAAGGTTCTTGCATTTCCATATAGAATTAAGGACCACCTTGTCAACTTCTGTCAAAAAAGGAGCTAAAGTTTTGATACGGATTGCACTGATCCATAGGTCAAATTAAGGAGTATTTTCATCAAAACAGTGTTAATTTTCTTGTGCATGGCCACAGCACAGCCACGACCACAATTTCTTTCACTGAAGTCTTATAGATTTCAGGGGCTGGGGATTTAGCTCTGTGGCACAGTGCCTGCCTGGCAAGCGTGAGGTCATGAGTTCGATTCCCAGTACCGGAAAAAAAAAAAACTACCCCAAAAAAAGAAGTCTCATAGATTTCAGTGCATGTCTTATGGGAAATTTAAGTTTTATGTTTTGGTTGCTGTTTAATACCTGAATTATTTTACTCATTTCATTTTCAGATTGTCTTTGCTAGTGTACAAAAATACAGTTGATATTTGTATATTGATTTTCTATCCTGGAACCTTGATGAACTTGTTCATGTGTTTAATATATGTTGTATTTGTCTTCCATGCCCCAGAAAACATTTACATGTTGCTCCTTTACATTTTGCTTGTGCAGAAACTCGGAGCTGGTCAGCCAGAGCCAAGAGCACAGCCTTGTCAGGTCTCCCTGGGTCTGAGAAACGCTTGTTGTGGGCAACGCTTTTTTTTTTTCCTAGGAATAGATCAGAGTTTTTGAAAGCCTCTTAAGAACATCTTATTCCCCAGTTTTTGCATTTAAAGTTTTCTTAGCTCCAACTGTTAGTGTCACCTCATGAAGCTATAATGCTAAACATTTGTGGGTAATTTGCTTCAAAGAGGTTCCAAGTCAGCTCAGATACAGAAAATCTCGGAAGACGGACCTTCTCTGGACAGGCCAAATAGTGACAAATCTGTGGGAATGGGGCTTTTGGGCTTCTCCACCTTCCTTCTCCACTTCCTGTGGTGGTACTAGGCTACTGATTTTAGTAGTTATCCTAGTTGTGAGGCTGTGGTTTTCAGGGTTACCACGGAGAAAGGGAAAAGAGGACATGAATAGGACAAGTTTCAGAGCCATAGACTCTATTTCTTAGTAAGACCTAACTTTTTTCTTTGAGTTAGTCTTTCCTTGTTGCAACTCTTTCATTAATTTTTGGAAGTTTGAAACTGTTGATTTTGGGGGTTTTTGCTAGCATTCCCACTGATTATATGAAAAAGAAAAATGTTTTTGTCTTTTTGAGGTAGGGTCTCACAATGCAGGTCGACTTTGAATTCCCTGTGTAGCCCGGGCTGTCCTCAAACTCACAGCAATCTTCCTGCCTTGACCTCCTGAGTCTGGAATTACAGACATGCATTATCATACCTGACAAAAAAGTAATTTTTTTTTTAATGCTCTGCTGTAAAATTCAGGAAAGAGCACAAAGGCAGTTTCTCTGGTACTTGTTATGTTCAACTTTTTGACCTGGACACTAGTTACTGGGATATATTTAATTATAATATTCATTCTCTCCATATGGATGACTTAGGGCAATTTTCTGCACATATGTTACATTTCAATAATACAGCAGATATAAAAAGAGATCATGAACAGATATGCACACATTAATAAGGTAGATAAAATCCTTTAGGCAGCTTCATTGATATTTGGGAAAATTCCAGTGTCTAAGTTATTAAATGGCTCTGCAACAAACATTTTCTGATGTACATGCAATGTTGTTAAAAAATTAATTTAATACTGTTTGCATTTACTGATATTTTTTAATAAACTGAGGTTTAGAGACTTCACAGTTTTCCATCCTTTATATGGATATTTAAAGCACTTCCAACATTTCATTTTATGATGCTGCAGTGAGTATTCATATGAATAAATATTTGCATATATATTTTATGATTTCCTTAAAATATATCCCCAAAGTAGAATTAAGTGACCAAAATATACAAACATTTTAAATATGCCTAGAACATATAATCAGATTATTTCCTAGAAATATTGCACAAATTTACTGGTCACTGTCTTCAGAAATATATATATATATATTTTCCTTCTTCCTATCAAATGCTGCGATGAATACCGAGATAATGGGTACATAGAGATAATATGTTTATATACATATAACATATTGATATAGTTATAAAATGTGTAGATTTATTATAATGTATCTAAAAATTTGCAGTATGTTTAATAAAGCATATTGTCTCAAATTATGTTAAATTTTTCTTACCCTTGTTTAAATTTTATTGTGATTTTTTATTTCTAATTATATTTAACTACCCTAATTATCCTTATTGATTCTTTAAAAAAATCACTGAGTAATTTTAACTGATTTTAAAGTTCAGGATCCATATTTGATGAAGCCTAATATTTAATTTTCTTTGATATTTTAAAATCATTATTGTTTGGCCACACTTGCTAAAGTTTCAACCAGTACAATTTTATGAAGCATCTTTTTACTGGTGTTCAGAAAAATGTGTAGAATAGTTTTTTCATAACATTTTTTTCTTAAAATTTTCAGCTTTAAAACTATTAAATGTAATGGAGCCCTCATAGAGTTCTGTATGTCATGACCCCTTTTGGGTTCTTAAAACCATTTTTGCACAAGATGTCAAGGGATAAAAACAGAAATCTATGTATTTCTGGCATTTTCACAAAAAAAGAAAATAGGAAAACATAGAGAGAAAATATCAAATAGATACAGTTATTTTGAAGGATTCTCACATGGATTGAATTCTGTTGAATCTGAAAATCAATTTGGAGTGTAACTCTACTTTAAAATATTTTTCCAGCCTGTGCATATGAGATATGGTCTCATTTATTTAGATCATTTTACTTTTTCTCAACAATTTTCTTCAGTTTTCAAAGGGAAAGTTTTGCACTGATTAAGTTTATTCCTAAGTGTTTTATTCCTTTCAATGCTACTGAAAATAGAATATTTATTAACATTTTTCCAGATTCTTCATTACAGGTATACAGAATGCAATTTTCAACATTGAGTTCAGATACTGCAACTTCTAAACTAACTATTTGTCATAGTTTTCTAGTAGGTTAATTAAGATATTCTATAGGTTAATTAGGATCTCCTCTGCAATTAGAGAAAGTTTTCAATTGGGATGACTTTCATTTTGGCTTTCTTCCTTAATTCACTAAATAAACTCAGTGTAATTAAGCAGAGAGAACAGACCTAGAGATCTTTTCTTCTTTGTGGTGAGGGTAAAAGCATCTTGTCAACAATACGTACGATGTTAGCTGTGGAATTTTGTATATGATCTTATTTAGTTGAAGATCTTTCTACCTTTCTTTAGTGTTTTTATTATGAAAACATGGTGGACTCTTTTCAAATGTTTTCTCTATTTGTTGAGATGAACATGTTTTGCTCATTTTTAACTTAATATGTTATACTGTTTTATTTTTACAAACCAACTTTACAGCAACAACAGATATGCATTATTACTAAGCACATATGCAACGTGGTCTATAAAGTGAGTCTCAATGCATTTAAAATCCTAGAAACTTACAAAATATATTCTTTAGTCACATGGAATGAAATTAGCTCTCAATAATGGAAGAAAATTAGGAAATTCACAAATACATCAAAATTTTAAAAATCAACAAACCAAAGAAGAAATCACCAAGAAAACTATAAAATACTTAGAGATGAATGAAAATTAAAATACAACAGATAAAAACTTTAGAATTAAATTTGCATGTATAACTGCTATATTAAAATATCCCCTATCAATAATTTTACTTTATATCTTAAAAGACTGGAAAGAAAGAATTAAACAAATTCAAAACAAGAAAGTTATAATTAAGAAAAAATTAATGAACTATAGAATTAAATAAACAAGAAAAAATTCAAAAGATGATCCTAAAATTTGTAAAGAAATATGAGGAATTCCAAATAGTCCAAGTAGTAGTGTTATTGAAAACAATTAACAATGTTGAAAATTTTACACTTACACATTTAAAGCTAACTAGACACCTGTAGCAGTCAAAATAGCATGGTACCGGCAAAAAGATACACACACACTCACGCTGAAACAAATGATTAGATTTATATTAAGAACTCAGAAAATAAACCTTTATCTTTATGGATGATTGATGTTTGACAAGTGCACCATGAAAAATAAATTGTGTAAAGAATTGTATTTCAACACATTGTGCTCCACAACTGAATATCTACAAGCCAAAGAATGAATTTGAACCCTTTCCTCACACCATACACAAAAATTAACTACAGAGAAATAATAAGCCTAAATATAAGAGCAAAATATATAAAAACATCTTAGAAGAAAAACATGAAATTAAGTTTTAGTAACCTTGGTTAAACAATAACTTTTAACTTAAGATGTCAAAATGTAAGAAAAAATCAAAATATCGATAAAATAAACATTATAAAAACTAATAGAAAAAACTTTTGTTTTGTATATGATACCATCCAAAAAGTGAAAAGAAGGGCCACAGTATGAGGAAAGACATTTTCAGATCATAAATTAGATAAAAAACTTTTATCCAAAATGTACAAAATCCTTTATAATCCAGTAATGAAAAATAAGACCCAACTTTAAAAGTCAGAGATGTATCTGAATTAATATTACTCCAAAGTCTGTATGCAAATAAGTAATAGATGCTTTAAAAGATACTTATCCATTTGTTTAAAAGGAACCAGGATGAGCTATCACTTCACACTCACGCACTAAGATAGCTCTAATCAAAATGACAGATAATAATGTGTTGGTGAAGATACGAAGCAATTGGAAGCCTCCTACATTCCTAAAGGGAAAAAATAATGTTGCATCTGTCTTATAAATCACTATACCAAATCCTCAAGCTATTAAACAATGTTCACTCTGATCCAAAGATTTGCCTCTGCATACTCAAGAGAAATGAAAAACATATCTGCAGAAAAGTATATATAAATGTGCATAAAAGCATTACCTATAATAACAAGGTGGAAGTAATACAAATATGCATTATCTAATGAATGAATAGAGAAAATGTGATCAAGCCATAAAACAGAATACTATTTGGCAATATAAAGGGAGCAAGCACTAATACATGCTAGAACACAATGACCCATTAAAATATAATGCAGAGTAAAAAATAACCATGAAAAAAGACCCCACAGTACATGATTTATTTCATATGAAATTCCAGAATAAGCAACCTGAAAAGGGTGAAATAAAGCGGGTTATTACTGATGGCAGAAAAAGAGGAATGACTGCTAATGGGTAAGGTGGGTCTTTGGGGAGACCATGATATTCTATATTAAATTGGCTTAAATGTGGAACCCTCTGAATATACTAATAACTACTGAATTTTACAATTTAAATGATGTGTATGTTAGGCGAATTATATCTCAATAAATTTTAACATGAGCTTTCAGTTTTTTCAAATCAGTTTTGGTATTGCCCCATCCTACATCCCATTCCCTGAAAGACATGTTTGCTATCATTACTCATTTATCTCACTTCAGCTCAAAACGTTTTTTATGCTAAATTTCAAACGCTGAGAATTATCTCAGCAGGGACAATGCTTCACGTTTACCATTTCGTATCATGTCTTAAAACTTCAATTTGTTTCCACGATAGCTTCTAGTCCTTGACACCTTTTGATCGTTGCAATTTTCTCTTCACGTCTACTTGGACTATATATTGTGATGTACATAAGTATGTACATAATGTAACCTTTGGCTACCCTGCCAATTTGTGCTGCCTTCTACATCAAGCAGGATTTAATTCATTTCACTTATTCTTTCTCTGTTGAACCCGAATTTTCCTACATAGTACTGTTCTCTCATAAGTGGAGCATCTTCCTCTGCACCAGTGATTTACAGCATTTCCTACTTCTAGGAAAAATGAATCCAGGGCGTGGAACTCCCTTAGGTTACCTGCCATCAAGTTCAATGCGTTTCTGTATCTGCTGCTACATGATCTTTCTCTCTTATCTCAAAGGACCATGGATACTTGTGACTTTTCAGAGTAAATTCTTCAAGTTTTGTATTTGATCTCCCTGTGTCATTTCCTACAGGAATTGCCTGTGTCTTTAGATATCTGTAGTTTGTTCTGCACAGTGTGTTCTTACCTGGCACTCCCTATCAGCATAAAATTAACCTTGAAATATTTCCTCTCATTTCACTGTTTTCTCTAGTGAACTTAAAAGGCTAAAATATTGGGTGCACTTTGTTCTCCTTAGTCAGTTGTTTTTAACCTCAGTATCTTTTGTTAGAAAAAGAATTGCTCTCCTAAAGGCTACCAATAGGTACTCCAGTGAATACTTCTTATAGCTTGTATCTAGATGTCCCCACAAAGCCTAATGTGTTTCTAGGTTGGGCCTTTTGGAGCTGGCTGGATGTAGGGTGTGTGATACTGGGATTAAGGATGTGCCGTATTAAATTAGTCCACTGTTTGGAATTAGCATAATTCTGGGTGTGGATAATGGGAGGACTCATCCTGCATGTGGGTGACATCAGTCAATAGGCTTGTAGCCTGGATGGGACATAAAGGAAGACAGGTAAGGCAGGCTTGCTGCTGCTGCTGCTCCTGCTGCTGTTGCTGCTGCTGCTGTTGCTGGTTTGCTGCTTTACTTCCTTCTTTATGCTATTCCATGGACAGTTTCTCCTCTGTGGCGGCCCTCTGCCTTACTGCTCTGCCTTGGAGCCAGCCAATTATAAACTGAAACCTCTACAAACTGTGAGTTAAATAAGCCTTTCCTCCTTTAACTTTGGGCATTGGGTATTTTGTCTCAGTAACAAGAAAAGGAACTAGGACAAAACCTCAGAGTGTTTTTCCGTTTGTGTAGTGGTACCACCAGTGAACAGTGCCTTTTTGTGTAAACAGTGTCATCCTGTCCTTGCCTACACTCAATTGATATATTTCCTGTCATGACAGCCTCTAACTTTGCTGTCTCCTCTTCCCTTGCTCTTTCCCATGTTATAGGTCTTCAACAATTCCCTTCTAAGGTTTTAATTTTGAATTTCATGAGTTATTTCTAGACCCGCCTAACTTCAGACTCATTCTTGGTATTTAAATCTCTCAGCTACCTATGGAACACCTGCCCAAAATTGCACTTTGGAATCAGATTCATTATGCTCATTCCCAGCCTGTGACATGACCCTCACTGCCTGTATCACTCACTGTCAAATCTCGCATTCTTTGAGGAGAGGATTATCATCCATACTTTCTTTCTGAGCTCTTGACACACACTGAGTGGTCAAATGCAACTGACATTAAAATTAAACTATTGATTTTTATTTATTTTAGTTATCCACTTCAGTGTAGTTTCATTTCTCTGTGTGGACATTATGTTTTTAGCAATCTGCTTCCAAAGTCTACACCTTTAAAAATATGCTCTGTGTTGCTATCAATTATTCTAAGCTCAGGCTTTACTAAGACACTGATATAAAAAGGAGAGAATCAAAAGATGGGTGGAGGAGGGAAGTAGGAAAGGGAAAGAGGTTTAAGAAAAGAATTAAAATGTATTATGTACATGGGCCAACTGCCCACAAGAAATGCAAACCTTAGATATAACAAATATGTCCTAATAATAAAAATGGACTGGGATGATTATGTACTTGCTGTGTGCTGAGGGTTAGCTAAGCACTTCATATTTAACATGTAAATGTTATTTAAGTAACTATTGGAGGAAAATAGTTTTATTACCACTGAGAAATTAGTGAGCTTGCTTCAAATCAGAAAATTAGGGGCCTGGAGATTTAGCTCAGCGGCAAAGCACCTGCCTGGCAAGTGCAAGGTTGTGATTTCAATTCCTAGTACCGGAAGAAAAGACAAAAAAAAAAAGGAACAAATCAGAGAATTAGTGACTAAAAGAGGTGAGAGGAATTTAAGCCCTGGTCTGAGCCCAGAGACCAATACAGACTGCCAAATGTACTATAAAAAAGTCAGTGGCTCTCCACTTATGTTTGAATTCTTAAATTGGACTTTCAGTTTTATCCATAAATGTCACTTATCTTTCTCAAGTTAGTGCTTCTTTTCACAGTCTTCATTCTTTCTGCAAGAGTTCATACAAATGAAATAGGTGCATAACATTTCTTTGAGATTCGGTTTTATACTGGCAAACGTTCTGTAGAGTAAATAATTTCTGTGGACTTATGCAAACATAATATTATAGGATGCCAAACTCCTTTTCACACTATAAACATCTCTAACCAATGTCCTAACCCGACCAAAATGAACAATTCATAAACAAACCTGAACTTTCCTCCCTGTGGCTCACATTTTTCCTTCTACCCTGAAATTCATCTCCATGACTATACTTTTCCAAAACTTCCACAAATGTTCACATGTTTATGTGCAAATGTCACTTTTTCCATAAAACTTTGTCAGACACCGTAAGAACAAGTATAATGGAATTCTCCCTTTGAACTTGTTACCTGGCTTATACTTGTAATACAGCATAGCTTACACAGTCTTACATTTCAGTCAGCTTTGTGCTGTCCTATCTCATGGGCTAGAAGAAAAGGTCACTTAATTAGCAACTATATTTCACCTGTCTAGCTATCTAGCCTACCTAGGTATGGTGATTATGTTGCAATCACCATCAATTTTTTAAAATAAATGTGTTGATCTCTAACTCTCTAGCTTAATTCATTTTGTGTGTTTTTAGCTAAATAGAAGAATAGTGTAGCAGAATAGCTAAAAATTCAGACAGTTTATGTTTAAACTTTTACTCTACTTATACTGTTCAAATCAAATGAAATGGTGATAATAATATCTATTGCTTAGGATTTTGTGAGATTTGGCTCATAGAAAGAACTGGAAAAGTATTTGTCATGTTGTAAGTATTCAGTAAAGATTAGCTGCTATTATTGTATATTTTAAAACAAAAATAAGGCTTTTAAAGAGAAATCTAAAATAGTTTCTAACGAATGGGCTTTTATGCGTTTTGTATAGGACTTCCTGGCAAGTGAAAAATAACAATAAAATTAATTAAGGGATGACTTTTCTGGTCAGTATAAAGAACAGAGCAGTTTTAATCCTGGCAAGAAGAGTCTGGGTGCTTTTCATATTCAATCATTTTCTTTAACATGAATAAGTTGAGTGCTCCATTAGTTCTGGAAAGGAGAGTATAATAGAATCGTTTCTATAATAGGGGCATTAAGCCCTCTTGTGTTATAGGAAATTATTGTAAAAGGCTGCTAGGCACCAATCTCCTTGCCAAAATCTGACTAGCCATGTAAGAGTAACATCAACCCTGATAAAACCTTTAAATAGCTAGAAACCCACATGGCAGCCTAGAACATCAGTCTCATGCAAGAATAGGAATGAAAGGAAGTAGGCATAATGCTGTGTCATAGAGCAGGTGCTTATTTTGAGACTTCACTCTAAGACTCTTAAAGATACTCTTCAAGTTCTTTTGAACTTGTACCTTAACTGTATGTCAGCATTGAAATTCAATCCAGCACCCACAGTCTAAGTCAAATAGTGATTTTTTTTTTTTAATCTTTTGAATGTTAGTATTAGAGGTCAGCTCTACCATACTAAATTAGGGAAAATTTAAAAGTTTGGCTTTCTTTTTATTACCTTTCCTGAGAGGTGAGCTTATTTCTAGTTTGACATTCTTTATGTCACAACATTTTTTTAAAAGCACCAGTTTTGCGATCAGTTACGCGTTGCTTTTCAATTTCAAAGGGGAAATTCTGAGTTAACCTTACGACGACTAGGAAAACTCTGTGTAGATATATTCCAGGGTTGCCCCAATCTTTATGAAAGATGTAAGGTGTATGATATAAAGAACTGTAGGGCACACGGACATCCTTTAATAAAATATCCACTAATGAGGCTGACCCACCAATGATTCTTGCCTTATAAAGACTACCCCAAGTACTTTATAGGCTATCTCACACACAGACTATTCATATTTATATCCATTGAAAAAAATACATACTTGAGAATAATTTCCCAGCTGGATTTTCCTTTTTCACATCCATACTTCCACGCACCCCCATGTATTCATATCTTCAACTAATCCAACTAACTAACATCAGCTCTATCTCCCACATGACATATAAAGTGTTATTTCCTCTCCTTTTGGCCTCAGCACCCTTTATCTGTCCAAACACTCATTATTCACAGAGATATTTTAAAATATTAAATTCAAAAGAGAAGGTAAAATATTCAAAACCTCTCAAATGCAAATCTTCCCAATAGTTTAAATCCAACAGATTTCCCGTTTAACCTTCCCTTTCACTTAATAACCTTACAAAGCTTGTGATAACAGCCTCTCATGTTCCTCCTTTGTGTCTATTAAATGAAAACCATGAGCACTCTTTCAGATTTATTCTTCACTGTGCATTATCAGATTGTAATAATTCAAAGACGGAACAATGAAATACTCATTTAATGAGAGGTGCTTAGAGATATGATAAAAACAAGATAAGGCTAGAGAAAAGTTTTATCACCATTTTAGTATGAGACCTATCCTCCCTATATTTGCAAGGAATTTGAGGCAATTTTTAACCAGTGTAAATATATGCCCAAAGTACAGATTCCTCTATTCTACTGTTTCCCAATATCCACCCCCCACCCACATATCTGTGGTTACTGTGAAGAAATGTCTTCTTTACTTACATAAAATAGAACTCTAATTTGAGACACTGAACTTGGGAAACTGACAAACATGCAAGAAGTAACAATTTAAAGGCCAAATCCTTTCTTTTTAATCCCATGACCTATCTGACTCTGATTAAATGCTACAACATAATTCCCATAAGGTCAGGAATTTTGTTTTGCTAGTTCACTACTGATTCTCTGCACTTGAAATAGAAACCTGACTCATAACAGATATGTAACAGTTATTCAGTAAATAAATCCTATGAGATCTCTTTTCTGTATTTATACAAGTGAAGAGCTCTTTTATTAACCCCTCCTGCTAAATAGTATTTATTTTTCTAAAGTCTCCAAGGCGCCAGGTAACAACAAATATACCAACAAAATGGTGGAATACTATTTGAGAAGCACAAATTTAAGGGGAATGAGGTAGGGAACAGGATTCCTCTCGTAGCCAAGAGAACTGGTTCTGCATGTACAGGACGGAGACCCACACATTTCCCTAAATTTGTGGGTGAAGTATGGGTATGCCTTAATCAGCAGATGTGTCAGTGCAAAAAACATTTTTCAGAGATCAGATGCCATTGGAATAAAAGCAATAGCAGCAACAACTCCTCATTTCCTCCAGCATATTATAAACCATAAAGATAAAGGCAGGTTTTCCCTGCAGAGGAATCAGTAACCATTGCCACTTAACTTCCAAACCTGCCCCATTCTTCTCTGTCCACATTATATTATAGAATTAGAGCCCAGCAGTAGATCTAGAATCAAAGTGCACCACGGAGAATTTCTGCACACTAGTCTGAGGTGTAGGAATTTGCTAATTCAATCAATGCATAAACCTTCGCTGTGATTCTAAGCTGCTGGGAGCTGATAGTTAGCCTGATAGATAGCTCTTGGTGCCAACTCTGGGCTCTCTTATTTAATCTTTCTTCAGAGACCTAGGTGAGGCCCGACGTGGTGGCACAGGCCTGTAATCTCAGCATTCGGGAAGCTAAGTTAGGAGGATCACTGAAAGTTTGAGGCCAGCCTATGCTACACAGTTAGTTCAAGGCCAGCCTGGACTACTTAGCGAGACTCTCTCCCAACAGAAAAAAAAAGAGTGGGAGACCAGGTGGTATGAAAAATCCTTTCAGCCGTCAAGATAAACTTACTTCAGTAATCTTACATGTGGTACCACAAGAGTGTTTTATTTTTCCACTAAAGCCTATAATTGGGATATTATGCTGCAAATACCTCTTGAGCTGTTTCTAGACTATTAAAACTAGAATATCCTGCCAGTGAAGAATAAAATTTGTGAGGTTGTATTCTCAGAAAGCTGCATCTCTCATTAAATGTGACGTACGTTGTGCGTGATGCACGTTGTGCGTGACTCACGTGACACACCTTGGGCGTGGCACACGATGTGCAATTATGTTTCTCAGGGCCAGAGACAATTGAGAGCTCTGTGGTATTAGAAAATAGGTGAAAGATTAGAGCCCATCATAGGTCCCTGGATGAATCTTAGCACTTGGAGAAGCTGCTACAAGACGCACTTCCTGAAAGCAGCCTGCTCACTTGTCATCTCAGGGCTCTCACAGTTCTGCTGCTTTTGGTTGGAGCAGCAGTCTCCTAACTCTTCCGTGGACGCTCCTCGGCTGCGTGAGACCCTGGAGGCTGCACCAGCTTTCAGGAGATGACTACTGAGCCTCTGCAGCGGCCACCCCTCAGCTGGTAGTCATCACCCAGGACACTGAACTCATTTCCTGTGCTGTCTGTTTATCATTGGCTGTGTCCATACTGTTCTCCTTTATCTCCCTGCTGCCTAATTGTGTATTTGACCTACCACGTAGCAGGAGCTTGTAACTGTATGCTGATGCCTCTTCCTGTGTCCAGCTCTTTCTCGTAGCTGAAACCTCAATTTAAATATGATTTTCACCTATAAAACATGTCTTTGCAAGGATTTTCATGGTAGCCTTGTCATACTTGTAATCGTATAGATATTAGTGTTATTATTGGCTTAAAATACTTATCCACTAGGCTTCAGGCTGTATGAGGACAAATAGTACCATATTCCCCTATACTGTAGTTAAATCCCTAATATCTTCAGGGAACTGGTACATCATTCACATGCAAAAATAGTTTGCTGAATCAATTACTGATCAGTGTTACACTGTAGATGAAACTTTAAGTGACATAATAAATAAAAGGAAGCTAGCTATGTACTGTCAGATTCCTTTTGTATAAAATATCCATTATAGACTAATTTATAAAGAGAAAATTCCTGGCTGCGTAGAGCTGCAGGGAAGAGGAGGATAGCAAGTATCTTCTTATGAGTGTGGACATCTTTTTGTGATAATAGAAATGTTCAAAAGTTAAACTGTGATGAATGTGAAGGTCTGTAATTAAATTAAAAATCCCTTAACAGCTGGACAGGGTGGCACACATCCATAATCCCAACACTATGGGAGACTGAGGTAGGAGGATCACAAGTTTTGGCTTAGTCTGGTCAACCTGGTGACTCAGCAATTCTGTCTCAAAATAAAAAAAAAAAAAATATTTAGAAGATGGGATTTTGTTTAGTGCTAAGGCTCTTGGGTGAGTCCCCAGTACCGTAAAATATCACAAAACAACTGAATTATACACTTAAAGTGGGTAAATATTATGGTTGGTGAATTATATCTCAAAAAAGCTATTAAAAGAGTTGAATAAATAAAAACCTTGAAAGGTCAGCTTGAAGATCACATACCCTGGTATTTAGTTAAGAGAGCCATTTCCAGATCTGGACCTGTTCTACAAGGTCCTTTGTAGACTCTTCAAAAAGGCATTTCTAGCATGAACCAGGTCAGTCTTTCTTATTTTCAGTTCATATCCTCTGAATCCATAGAAGGGTGTTTTCAGTAATTTCTTCCATCTCTGAATTATACAATTCATTTCCAGTTATCTTGGGCTATAATACGTAGAAAATTTTCTACCAAATCCCAATTGCCATCTGTTTTCTATGTCCATTTTTGAAGTCATCATGAGCCACTAAAAATTATTATTAAAATAATAAGTAGGAGTGGCCTAATGATGGCTTCTCCCTTCCTCTCTTCCTCCACAATGCTGCTATAACACATATGTGGTGGCTGGAGTTTTGGGAGCCACTGGAGCTGGATATTGGTCATATATGTGAAGGCAGAACAGAGCCAGAGTGCCTCAAGCAGTGAAGCTACCTCAGTATTAAAAAAAACCATCCTGTCTGGGCATTTACAGTCAGTAGTCGCTAGGCAAAATTACCTCTCATGATACTAGTTTTGCAAGATTATAAATAAACACCCTTGCTATTGTAGTGCAGTCCTCTTGCTATGGCCTCTTCTTTGTATTTTCTAAACGCTCTTGCCCTTCTCTCTCAGGGACCACTGAGAGACCACCGAATCCTACATTTGGCACCTGACCAGTGATCCTGGTAATATTTAAGAGGCAAGAGGATGCTCCCCCAAATTTTTGCACACAACAGTGTGGGGGAGTGCATTGGTTGATCAGTAGTTGGCACTGGAGTATTATATTGACAATTATCTGGTGTAAAGAGTGGGGCATGGAGGTCTACTGACCTTAAACAGTATAGTTACAAAAAAAAAAAAAATAAGATTGAGAGAAGACAGAAAGGAGAAAAGTATATTAAATTGCTAGTAATTAAAATGAAACAGTTTCAAAAACCTAGATGTTTATAGATATATACAAATGTATATAAAAATTTTTGTTGCTTTCTTGTTTCCTGTATTTACCTTTCTTTTCTGATTGGGAATAAAAGGGGTTTTACAACCACAAAGGATTCAGTTGAAAACTGTACTTTAAAGTCAAATTCCAAGCCCATGCAGGATAAGGAGGGTGGAACACTGGTGCAACCAATGGAGCTTCAGCCCTCTAGCTCTGCTCAACCAGATGAAAAGGAAAAAAATTACTTTAAATTGTGCATGGCTACATCCAAGCGGTACAACAGTGCCG
The DNA here is from genome assembly GCF_000276665.1 of Chinchilla lanigera. Lineage (NCBI taxonomy): Eukaryota > Metazoa > Chordata > Mammalia > Rodentia > Chinchillidae > Chinchilla > Chinchilla lanigera. The sequence goes on from NW_004955494.1 coordinate 6,276,347, forward strand.
CCAGGGGCCAGGGGCGAGGTGCACAAACCAGGTTCAGGGAGACCCCCCACCTCAGGTTCTAGGCAGACACAGCTATAATTTCCCAGCTGCCTCTGCATCTTCATGCCCATCCTGCTGCAGTGGTTGGCATAGGCCAACAACCACTGGCATGTGCGCTATTCTCACAGGGAATTCATCTGGCTCAAAACAGTGCCTGCACTTAAAATCCATACAAAAATGGGGCAGCTCAATACCAGAGTGGGAGACCAGAGCATAAGTGACAACTGGTGCACCAAGAATAGCCTGGGCACCTCCTCTGTGCACCTGCATACCAGCATCACCTGGGGAAGGAGAACCTGGGCAAGAGGGCCCATTCCCAGTACTAAGACAATGGAGCTGCTGCCAGCAGCTTGCTCAGCTCTGAGGCAGTGGCAAGGAGGCTGCAGTCAGGGTCAGGAACAAAACTTTGTTCAAATCACCCCAGACTCTCCTGTCACTCAATTGATCATTCTTTCCCTCACAAAAATTTTAAAAATTGTAAATATTTTTTTTAAAAAAAGGGATCCAAGAATTTGGTTGTTTTATACCTATTGGGTTAAAGGTAAATTGATTATTTGAAGGGAAAACATTTTAAAGGGCTCCTAGACACAAGTGTGGATGGCCTCTGGGTGTGGCAGCTACAGCTCCATAGGGTGTGATTGGTATTTCTTGGTTTATTGGAGGTACTAAATTGCTGACCTGCAGGGATGCAAAGGGCCATTCAGCAAAGAATAAAGCCTCACAGGAGATACAGTGAGTTTTTAAAGAGAAGATTTTTACATTTTCCTCAAAGTGACTGATTTAAAAGACTGTTTCCATCAAGATAAAAAACATTTTGTCTTTTGTTGAAAGAATCATATTTCCTAAGATTTACAATGACAGAGATATTTTTTAAAGATTACTTAAAAGAACATAATTCCCACAAATGGAAGCTTTGCCAATTGTCTCAAAAAATGTATATTTCAGTGATGACTCTGGTCTTTCAGAGTTATAGTCAAAACATTCTTCAGTTTAGATTATACAGCTAATGAAACTGTCATGTTTTAATTATAATTTTCTTCTTGACATCACATACAAGATATGTTGCTGATTTAAAAGGTTTTAGAAGTCTTTGGTGCTCTCATGATTCCTAGTCATGGATTGCCCATTTTATAGTCCTAAATTAAGATGGTATAAAAAAGCTTTAGTATTTTACAAATAGATATAAAATTTTAGAGTATAATCTACAAGTGAGGTTTAAATAGTTGCTTGATTTTGATATCCCATTTAAATAATGGCAGGCCTTGTGTTGGCCTCCAAAGGGTACAAGCTATAATAACTTACTGTTCAGATCAATCTAAAATGATTTGCAGACTATTGGTAATATTAATTGGCTGTATCCAGATTTTGAGCTAATTTGGCTAGTGTTATTAATTGTCATTATTTTTCATACAAGTTAATTCAGCATGCTTCTATTTTCACAGATGGGTCATGTTAAGTTGAAGGAGGCTATATGACAGCTTCTTCTTCTAAAATATAGAATACAGGTTTCTCACTGTATGATCAAATTCATTTTACAAAAGCAAAAAGGGAAGTCAATCCCTCCTACTTCACTTGGCAACATATAATATTAAAAAATTTTTAAATTTTACAAAAGATGAAAGTGCATCAGCAGAAAGACAGTTCAATCAGATAAAGCCAAAAAAGCCAATTTGGAGTCCAGGACACATTTGTGCTTTGCTAAAGCATGCAGTCCACCTGCATCATGAACTTAGATCTGGAGAAGAAATTGACAACAATGTGGCTATGTAGTGAAGAAACTGACAAAATGGAAATCTAAGGTCTAACTAGGTGATAGAATATATAGAGATAAGCGAGCTGAAAGTTATCAGTATTCTTAAGACCAAATAAAATATTAAAAGTGAATATTCATCATTATACTTTAAAAGTTCTATTCCTTCCAAATTTTTCTGATGAGAGATATCTACTAAATGACAACAAAATCTGATAGTCTATTTAAATTATAAATTTCAATTTGGTTGAAAATATATTTGAGTGCCCTCTGATTTTGTAAAGATGTTTGTTCATTTCTCTGGTGTACTTGTCTACATGTTTGTCATTCTGTGTGAACAGCTGTTCTCCTTTTTATTTGAGCTGAATAACTTTTCTTTTATCTTTTGTTTGTAATACAATTTGGGTTATGGACTTGAAACCATGCTTTCACCTGAGTTACCAGCTGGTTTAACTGATATCAAAATTGGTTTTTTCACACCTCATCAAAAAATTTAAGGTAATTAACAAAAATTCTTTAGTGTGATGAGAGATTAGATAGGACTCCAATTGGTGAATACAGGGGTGGTCAATCTTCGTTCATTAATAAGGAGTCCTCAATAGTCTCTTGGGAGACACTGCAATAATTTGATCATTTGGTCAAAAGATAAAATTTTCCAAAGAAAGATTACAGTAAGATTTTCTCATAAAAGATGCTCTTGGTACAAAATTAAATTAAGAAATAAAGGTTTTCCCACTTGTATGGTAATTCATTATTGTTAATCCCATGGTGTATTAAATGTATTCATGATTCCAGGTGTACAGGTCTTCCAAAACAAAGATTGTATATTGTGATAAGACTTTCCTTCAGATTCAGACCTCTGCCTTTAACAAAACCTTATGTGATGTACATCCCATTAAAGGACAACAAATTAGATAAAAGGTTCTTACATATTAGATAGAGATCATTAGTCCATAGGGTTATGTTATGTCAAAATGAAAATTTAAGTATGTCAAAAATGTCATCATGATTGTCATGTAGCAATGTTATGTGTGGTTTTGATTTCTAAATTTCTGTATAAAAATATGTAACTGTTTTCTGTTAGCATTCTATTAGACTTAAACACTAGGATATCCATGGTCGTTAAAAAATAACAGTTTTATTTTATGTTCAAAGGTGTTTGCAAGTAGGATCAGACAGTAATATTAAGCTTATTGCCTCCATTACAATGTTATGTCATTAATCTTCTCTCCTGGATGTTTAAAAACTGAGGTTTGGAGAACAAAAGTTAGAGAGATAAATTGGGCTAAAAGGATAGCTAATATTTTGATCTTAGCCCTCTGAGGTCAATGAAAAATGAGGACATAAGAAAACCTCTACTGTAACATCCTCATAACTCAGTTGAGTCCCTGATTTTCTGATCAAGTAGATTATGGGACCACAGAGGAAAGTGATTCCATGATGTATAGTGTGCCTAAGGAGAGTCGCCAGGAAAGAAAAACATCTCTCAAACTTTCACAGAAAGCAACTCGGTCAAGCAGCTGAGACTCACCCAGATGGCTGACACTGACAAATCTAGAGGTGCTGTATTTGGTTGCAAGGTGATTCCTGAGGAGACTCCACTGACTTGATAGATAGTGAGAAGTTAGATTTTTATTCATACAGGTCTCACTTTAACTTGGTCTTAAATGCCCAGCAGAAAGGAGTAGCCACAAGATGTAGAAAAGCAATGCCATGGTAATGTGTTGGTTGTAAAAGGTTCAACTAGACAACAACTTCTGTCAATTGCCAGCTAGACTGATAACTGACCATTGTTATGGATTTTGGACTACATTCTTCAAGCACAGCTTTTCCAGCTTCGTATGAACACCCATCACTTCTGCAGCTAAACAGAAAAGGGAGATACGTTGGGAGCCACTGGAGCTGGAAATTGGTCATATGCATGAAGGCAGGAGAAAGCCAGAGTGCCTCAAGTAGTCAGGCTATCTCAGTCTTAAGAAAAGCATCCTGCCTTCACATTTACAGTCATTAGTCACAAGGCAACATTACCACTCATGATACTAACTTTGCAAAGGTATAAATAAATGCCCCTACTATTGTAGTGCAGTCCTCTTGCCTGTCAGGTAAAAGGTCACTCCACCTGACTCCAGATATTGTCTCTTGTCTTTATTTTCTAAATCCTCTCACTGTTTTCTCCTGGGGACCACTGAGAGGCCACCGAGTCCTACCGTAGAGCTCTAGCAGTCACTTTGGGCCATGAGGACAAGGTTGGTTCTTCATGAGTAACAGCATTCTGTGGGAAGAACATTGGAAATCTTTCTTCAGTTCAATTATAGTAAAATATGAATTTCACAATATTTGTTCTAAGCTCTAGGTAGATGCTTCCTGAACTCTGAGGAAAGAGCTTTCAAGTTATGAAGGCAATCATTTACAGAAATAAAATAACAAGAATACTGGCACTTTCAGAAGAATTTAGTTGTGGAATTAAAAAGATGCATTCAAAGAATTCCATCTTTTATTAGGGGCAAGAATTGGGAATTTAATTCACCACTGAGCCACAATTTTTTCATCTATGAAGTGGTATTAATGATACTTACTGAATCATCAATGTATAATCAATAAAAATTATACAATGTGTTGGAGGATTCCCAGGAACCTCAGGGATATTGGAAATTCTTTATACATGTTGCTTCTTCTAACCTAATTATTTAGATCTAAAAGATAGCTCAGCCTTATCTTTTCAAGTAATACTTTCCCAATAAGCCAATCAAAAAGCATTACTTGTGAACTTGCAATGTATCTTGCAACGCCTGGGGAGTGACTGAAGAAGAGAAATGTAAGACATCACCACTCCCTTAAAAGTCATGATTTACAAAGAAAAAGCCACAGAGAGGGAAACATAGTGTATATACTTGACTCAGAAGCAGAAGTCTGAAGGATGCTTCACAGGAATGCTAACATCGAAGCTATTACCATAAAAGTTTAATGAAGGAGGATATGTTTATCAGAACTTGAGAAATCTTTATAGAAAGTTTCATAGAAATGATGGATAAATGATGGATTTTATGTACCATTATCTTATTGTATTTAATTCATCATTTACTCTGATCAGAAAATTAATACCTGCCCCAGAGTGAGAACAATATTCAAAGATAATGTTACCAAAATATGGTAGCTGGGAATACACTATTCCTGTCCATTCCTTTCCAATTCCATGAAGTGGTTGAGTTACAGAAGTGAGAATGTAAGTTTCAGGCAGCATACAGCTTTCCTGACAGGACTAAAAAGAAGACTTTAAATTGTGGTAAGATTAATAAGGAGCAAATGGAAGAATGGTAATGAATTACATTCATCTATATAGGACAACACGAAATAAAGAATAAAATAAAAAAAGATGTGCATGCAATATAGATTAAAAAAATCTTTATAGAATGCACCCAAAGGAAAGAGAAGGGAATGTGAGACAAAAATTCCTCTGCATCTCACAGGTAGTTGGAGGTGACACAGTCTATAAATGAAGCAATAAAAGAGAGTGAAGCTGACATGCAATATTGGAAGAGATTTGAAAATAGAGTACTGTGAAAAGGGAGCTGGAAACCTAACGAAGAAACTGAAAAGGAAAATAAACCTTTGAATATATTTGAAGCTCCATTAGAACTAGGAAGGAATTGAATTACAGTGAATTTACCCAGTGTTAGAAAGGAAAGACTTTGGAGGGAGAAATACTGGAAAAAAAGAGAATATAAAAAGATCATAGTGATTAGACAAAAAACAAAAAACAAACCACTCAGAAGAAAAGGCAATAGAGACCAGTTATGGGTCACTGTTCTGAGAGAAGAGAAACTGTAACACATGCAAACAAACAAAAAGAAAGAAAAAAATTTTCAAGTACATGTTACAAGGAAAACTTCCTAAAATAAAAGACTCGAAGAATCAGATTAAAAAGAAAATGTAATAATATAAAACAGTGAATTTACAGAACCTCTGTACTAAAAAATAAATGTCCTCCTCATTCAAGTAAAACCTGTATGTCATCCAGAAAGAAACAGAAGTGACTAAAAACTGGTTTCTGGCTCTGATATTTCCCGGATATTTATTGGTCTTCATTACCCTGAAAACAGAGCACTGATTCACAAATTATGCACACAGCTATGTTTTGTTTCCAGTTGGAAGGCATTATTATAAGCTGGAAGACATTTTCCTAAACAAACAAAGTTGAAAAAATCTGGAATTGTAGCAGTAATGTTTCCTTCATTTCACACCCACTTGAAGATGGAAAATCCTGGAATGAAAAGCTGAATTAGAATAAATTAATTCTAATTGGTTAAGTAGTTTAAATAATGGAAAGAAAAGCCTGGCAGAGTGCATCAAATCTGAATAAATGCACAATTGAGAGGGTCAATAACAATACTCATAATGAAGACAAGCAGAGGTATATGTTATAAATCCTACAGGAAACCCACCCATTTAATAGTCATAATAAGTTTGTACTGGTGAACTGAGACCATTGTCAGAGACATAAAATAAAAGAGACAAGAGAGGAGAAAAGGGGCATAAAAGAACTATTACGTGTTATGCAAGGAGCTGAATTATGTACTTTTACATTTGGCATTATGCACCTATGTATTTATATGCATATAGATACACACAAGCATGTAAAACACATTTATATTTGGCATAACTTTATTATTAGAATTACATGGATCCTAAATGAGGAGATAAAAGAACATAAAAAAGATCAAGCAACAAAGGAGAGACAACTCAAGGAACTGGCAAGGAAGAAAACAATAAAAATCACTTATCTCAGTGGGAAAATGCCTGCCCAGCATGTGTGAGGCCCTAGGTTCAACTCCTACTGTCACAAATATGTACTTATTAATTCAGGGTATTGAATGCCTGCTATGTACTAGGTATTGTGTAACAATGTGGGTAATAAGTAATAAAGAATGACAAAGACATGTTCCTACATGTAAGGAATCCAAAAGTCCATGAGCTACACACACACACACACACACACACACACACACTCACATATACACACACCCTACAACTGAATGACATTAAGTGAAATAAACAGGAGAGCAAAATACAATTACTACATGCTCTGTCTCATGTGTTGAAGCTTAAAAAAAAGTCTTCCTGAATGTAGAACAGTGATTTCAAGAGGCTGGGAAAAGTCAGGAGAGTGAAAAGAGATTGGATTTGATCAATGCACACTGCGTGCTGGTGTTGAAATATCACACTGAACCCCATTAACATGTACAATTAAGACATGGATCAAAACATAACATTCAAAATTTGATTTAAAAGGACATTAAAAAACCAACGTAGTGAAGCAGAGCGGGATTTCATGGTGGATGCCGTCTGAGACACAAAGAACGGCACAGGGCTGCCCTGGACAAAGGGACTCTGGAGACGGTGGGGCAGGTGCAGCGCAGAAGGTAAAACCAAAAACGTGAGAAAAGTCAAAGTGAACGGCCAGTGCTAATTGAGATCACAAACTATACCAGGACAGTAAATATGTAAATGTAAATCTGGTGCTTGCAAGTTAAAAAGGGGTGGAAAAAAGGGGAAATGAAAAGGAACTGAAATGTGCTATGTGCATGTACAGTTCCCTACATGAATGCAATTGCTATGTTCTGCAAATATGTACCAATAAAAGTAAATATTAAATAAAAAGCAATTCTATGTGTGGTACACATTCAGTTCTTGAATTTATGATGAGCAGCATTTTCTCAGGCATTATAATATAAATACTGCTTAATCTGTTTTATAGAAATTCTAGAGCAAACCTATACACAAACCATGTACCAAACTTCCCTTCATTAACGGTTATATAGCATAAAGTGCAATCTTAGTGATGTTAAAATGAAAGTTCAAGGGGCTGGGAATTTAGCTCAGTGGCAAAGTGCCTGCCCGGCAAGCGCAAGGTCGTGAGTTCGGTTCCCGGTACCGGAGAAAAACCAAAAAAAAAAAAAAAAAAAGAAAGTTCAGGTGACAAGAGATAGGAAGTATGCCTAGAGGGCTTCCAGAAAGATCCAAAGGGAGGGTAGGACATCCATATGTCTATGTTATACAAACTATGTATAAATAGTTTATAAGTCCCTAAATAGCATTATAAGTCATTTCCAGGCATCATTAGCAATCTCTTAGAGTTTCTCAAATAAAACAAAAACAGAAAGTATCTTGCAATATGGAAAGCTGGGCTAGGATAAATAGAAAAATAATCCCTAATAAGTATCATTGTTATTGTAAAGAAAGCATTAATGTCAGTTACATGGACTAAGTACACTATGCCCCAAGCCCAAGTTTACATTCTATGATGAGAGTGCACTGAGAAAATATATGGCTACATATGTTTAAAAACATTACTACCAGTAGTTCATTTTTATCTATAACATTGGTTTTTTTTGCCATCTTCCAAATTAAAGTTACATAAGTTCCCAAGATAAAGATTTTATTCAGTTCAAATATACAACTCCATTAAAACTGTAATTGCATTCTCTGAGAAAAAAAATTATATTTTATGAGCTTATTCATCTTATCCAAATCAGGGTTACATTTTGCTAATCTGTAATAGACAATGTGGATGTTGAAAGTCCCTCACAAGTAGTTTTCTAAGCATCACTAACAAGTTCTGCTTCATATATTTTAAATTCTAATGCAGTAAAAAAGCTATTATATATTTATTGACATATCTTCTTTTTCCCTCAATTTTGCTTTTGTTTGCCATTGTCTAACTGATAATATTGACAGTCCTCTTCTTTTTTTATGCCCCTTAAACTCTTTTCATATGTTTGTATTGTTTACCTTGAAAGTGGCAAGTAGCAGTATTAGTTCTCACACAATCCTAAATAGGTTGATTTTATAATAGAATAACTTCTACCAGTTAAATATATTGTCATAACTGCTCTCATATATTGTCATATGCTCTCATATTTTATACTCTTCATTTTCCTTTGTCATCTATCTTGCATTATGCCCCCAAGTGTACATACTTTTATTCTCAGTAATAAGGAAAGTTGATGTCAGTTTGAAAAATGCTTATCAATTATTATTTTCATCACTACTTACATGTATATGTGAGTCTCTCATAACTTTACAGGTAGACAAAGAAGTGCATACTAATGTGTTTGATGTTTTTTGCTTTTCTGGAGGTGCATTTCAAAGATACTGTTATGATTTTTCCCCACACCTTTAATTCACTGTCTCTTATATTAGCTGAAAATCTTCTCACATCATTTAGTTCATCTGTCTTTAATTCTTAGGATTACTGAACTATACTTCTTAAAATTACCTACCTATACTAGGAATGTTTATTGTGTGGAACAGTACTCTCATCTAACACTCTCCCTTCCCTGGAAGCTTCTTCTCCAATATCAGGTTTCTGTGGAGAGGTTACATCATTAAATACGGTTCCAAAGTCATTTTCCCTTACACAATCTCTATTTTATCATAGTTGCACTTTCTGAGTAAGTATAGAAATAACACTTCTTATGGGCTATAAAGTATACATGGTGTACAAAAAAGGTGGAATATAAGGAGAAAATTTAACCTGAAGAAGCTCAGAAGATAATTCTAAATTTCTATCAACCAGCTTCTTTATATTGAATTTTAGTTTTCAAATAGAAACAGACAATATCAAGATGGAGGATGAGATTAATCTAATCAACCAATCCTGAGTTTTGGGTTATAATAATTTTACCCATATAATAGTGGTAAAATTTTTCATACAGCATAATTGTTGGCTACTATCCACCTCTTCCAAATTGAATTGATTACCCTTTTCTTATTTGTTGCCATGACATCAGTGAGAGGTGAGAAGAAGATATCATGGAGACTGCAACTATAACTTCATCATTATCCATGTGGGCTAGCACACTTACATGTCTAAGTAAATCTTTATTATATAGTTCTTATTTAGGCAGGACTTGGGGTGTGAAATTAGCTCATGGAGTGTATTGTAGTTTATAAAGAGACTTGGAGCAAAAATAAATTCACTTACCTACAAGTGAAACCAGAGAGATAGCAAAGGAGATTCTTAGGAAACATATTTGTAAATTAGAGAGAGAGAGAGACCAAGCTACTGAAGGCTACCACTGAGAAGTGGATGCTTACTCCTTAGTATCCACTGATGAACCTTGCAGATACTCTAGACATGAAATGCTCCTTAAGTTAAAAGTGCCAGCTGTTGGAAAATTAGAGGATAGCACATGACTTATGGACCTCACTCATCAATTAAAAAGTGCCAACTGTTCGCCAAAAAGGAAGATACATTTTAACCCTTTTGAATCTCAGCATTTCTGAAATTACCAGCATTCATGTAAGTTAGTCCAATATAAAAATGTCACTAAACATAGCCATAAAAGTAACTAGTAGTAAGTAGAACACCGTGACAGAACCTGGACTTCACAGTCTATATATGTTTCAAGGTGAAAGTCATCAAAGTTCTTTGGTGGCAAAGTCACTTAGCAAAACCATGAAGACATTAGACTATTTGTTTCAATCCAAAGATCTTGTCTTCTTAATAGCAAGTTCTTTGATCAGAAATTCTATTTAAAGGAAGATTTAATACATAGCATTTCCCATACCTCATGTGGAAACAACAAAGGAGGATCAGCTGACCTTAAAGGATGCTAAGCTATGTGCATTCTTGCCCTTGTCCCGTGTGCTGGGATTTAAAGTCACTTCTGGCAATTTTTCAGAAGAAAATCTTTCTCTAATGGTTTAAAAAGTCAATAATGGCCACACACAGGGTGTGTGGGAATGTGGGGAGGGAGAAAGCACAGCCTGCTTAACATGATTCATTGCATCCACCCTGGGTACCGAGAGAAGGAGCAACGCTCTCCTTCTCCTACATCCTAGCATAAATGGTGGTTCTAGCATGTCTACACTGTTTATTCTCATTCTTGAAACAGATTTCTGATGAAGCTATTTTATTAAAAACCATCAATTTTTAAAATTCACTTTGATAAAAACAGAGAGAGAAGAAAGTGGAATGATTTCACCTATGGGATATTGCCAAAACTCATCATAATTTTACTACAGATAAGTAAGGAGCACCTACTTTGTGCTCACAGACAATGCACAAACACTAAAGGAGAAGAAGTTGTTGTCTCTACCTGTGCCTTCACTTGGGTCCGTCACTCTTTTCCTCCTCTACTTCTGTGCAACATGACACATATGAATGCCGCGGGCCTCTTTAGCTGTAGTGTGGTTATCTCTATGCACCTCCTCCCTCTTGCTATTGCCAGGACATGGGGCTTCCCTGGGACCTGGGACTGTGCCTCTCACTCATCTTCGTGCCCTCCACATTTACACACCCTCTAGTGTTGTGCCTCGCACACAGCCTGCGCTCGTGCTCCATATTTATCTGCTGTGAGGCTATATAATTAGCCTTGCTGTGGAGATAAATATGCACTTATCTATAAAAACTGTATTAGAAGATCGAGTGGTGATAGGTAGTACAATAAAAGTGAACTTTCTGTAATCCCAGCACTCAGGAGGCTGAGACAGGCAGATTGTTGCGAGTTCAAGGTCAGCCTGGGCTACAAAGTGAGTTCAAGGCCAGCCTGAACTTCATAGCGAGACCCTGTCTCAAAAGACAAAACAAGAAAAAAGTGAACCTAACATGAAATTGCTCTTTAGAGTTTCTCCCAGTCCAGAATGGAGCTCTCTACAAACAGTGCTCAAAAAGACGCTCCTTTATTTTCCCACTGTGAGGCCAAAATACTTAGAGATATTCAGTACTCTGACTGCCTACTGGAGTTGAAGAAAATAGAAGACATAAAAATGAGATAAGTGAGATCTAAGGGAGAAAAAGCATTCAACATTGGAAAGGAAAGAGGGCAACACATTTGTTGATGTGACTGCTGCTCTCCATCATGGCCCAAAAACCCTTGTGTGGCAAAACTCTGAGTATGAGCATTATTTATGAAAATTATATTTTTGCACACTGAGAAGAAAATTTAGCAAGACTCATAATTTTAGAAGCCTAATTAAATTCACTTTTTTAGTAGTGCAACACCGAGACTCCCAGAATGAATGTGAAGGTGTCTGTCTAATATTTCATGTTTTATCATTCTTTATATAACATCTTTATATAAGAGAAGTAATATCCACTGAGATTTCCCCCAGGAAGCAGAAGTTTACTAGTATAATCATTTGGTTAGACTTCTCCTTAAATATTTGTCATAAATATCATAATCAAATATAGATAATGTATATTATACTACAGTGGGAAGTTCAAAATGTTACAAAATATTTTTATCATAATCTATACACATACTTATCTCTGATTACATGATTTTGCCACTGGTATGGAGTTTGAATGTGAGATAACTGAAAACAGAAACAACTTTTAAGATAAAAGTTTTATTTGTTTGGTGAGGTGTCTACACCATTATCATTATTAATATTTTTTCTCAGTGGTACAACCTATTCTATTATTCCAGGAAATACAATTAGAGCCATTCCAGGTTTCATCTCAGAATATAAAACGAAGTATTAAACTGCAGCTCTCTTTCTTGCTTTTCAGAAAACAAAACTGAGAACTCACTTGGCTATAAAAATGCTTCCTCTTATTCCCCAAGCAAGTTAGTTTAAATATTTGACCCTAATGGATATATTTGTCCTTATCTTTATAATTTCTGTATAAGAATAATGATTCTTTTTTTGTTTGTTTGTTTGTTTTGTTTTTTCTCCGGTACCAGGAACCAAACTCACGATCTTGTGCTTACCAGGCAGGCGCTTTGCTGCTGAGCTAACTCCCCAGCCCCAAGAATGATGATTCTTCATATAAAGATAGCCATGGGATTATCAGAAACAGCATTATTACAGACTAGCAGAGTCCTATGAAAGAGACTGAGAAGCCAGGTGAAATAGCCTTTGGCCTAAGAAGAGATAATTTAAATAATGTACACCTCTTAGTAATCTAGTAGTAGAAGAAGAGATATTTGTTTTTATGTAAGTATTCCAGCTATGGAATGAAAAGTGGTTGAGAGAATTAGAATCTGACCATTATACAATAGCTAGAGGCTTAATGCACCTCTGTAATGACTATCGATGGCTACTAAAATTACAGAAAAAATGGAAACCAAACACCACACATCCTGCTGGAAGAACACAGCACAGGGGCATCACCATGGTCTTGCAAAAGGAAATAAATAAATAGAAAACTGAGTTTCAACATCTGCATAATAAAGTATCAAAAATTCAAAAGACAGAGAAACATACTAAACATATGAAGTGGTATCATGTGGATTCAGTCAGAAAATTCCAACCATGAGAAATGCTACATGACAAAAAATCAGCATCTGGCTTCCTTTAAAACAATATATTAAAAAAGGAAAAAGAAAAACCACAAAATGATAAAGATGAACAAAGCTTTGATAAATTAAAAAGACATGAGTCAGTTGCAATATATATGTTTTATTTGCACCCTAATTCAAAGAAATAAATCACAATGAAAAGGGAAAGAATAAAAACAGGCAAGGGAAGGAGAGAAAAAGGAGCAAAAGAAAAGAAAGAAAAGAAAAAATACCAGTATAAAAGAGACTCTTGGAAATGTGAACACTACCTGGATAGCTGATGGTGTCAGTCCATCACTGTAACAAATACCTGAGATAAATCAATTTAAGGAGGAAAGATTTATTTTTTTGTCTCAATTGTAGAAGGTTTGGCCCATCATCGGTGGCCTGTTGCTTTCTGGGCCATGGCTACAAAGTACATCTTTGTGGAAGTGTGGGCAGAGGAAAAACATTCTCCCATGGAAATTGGAAAGCAAAGAGAGCTAACGAAGGGCAAGGGTCCCAGTGTGCAGACTTCCTTCCACAGGCTGCACCTCCAACAATTCCACCGTTGCTGCACCACACCCCGAGCTAATGACAACACCTTTACACACAGGCCTTAGAGGGGCTGTTCTGACCCGTATAATACCAGGGAACATACTAAAAAACTCTTGTTAATGCTTTTCAGCTATAAAAACAATATTGCAGCTTTGTTGAAACAAATAGATCTTATTTTAAAAAGCATACAATGGAAATACTTACAGGGGATAAAAGGACGGCATCTGGAATTGCTTCAAAACAATAAAAGCAAAATGCGTAGGTGTAGAAATTATACAAGACTGACCACATACTGATCTGTGTTGAATTTAAGTGAATTTTAAAAGTAGGTATGTTGGATTTATGATATCACTTTTTAATGCTTGTATACATTTTTAAAAGTTCAAATATGTTTTTAAAATCTTCCAGTAAATCTTCTGTAATTCATAGGTTTGATGACTCTAAGAGTTTTATATGTCATGCCACTGCGTTTAATGTCCTATTTTGGGTATACCGATGAAAACCAGAAGAAACAAACATCATCTCCCCAAACGAGAATCCAGATGGTCAAGATGTCTGCCACTATCATCTGGGAGCATTTGGTGCTCCAAAAACCCAAAACTTTTTTATTTCTGGTCCAAAAAAATCCCTAGTAAGATAAAATATAAACAATTATACACCAAAATAATGGATTTAAGATACAACACATGATCAGAGATAATTTAGTAGAAAAGAAATTTAATTGAAGCCAACCTTATCATGTGGCTACTAAAACACAGAGATAGTATTTCAGTGAATTTGCAGCCATGTACCAGGACAAGGTGATAGTCAGTCACAATCTGCTGCCAATTAGAGCCTATCTCCTATATCATGCCCATTAAAGGTACTTAACCACACTGGGAAAGTTATAACACTAAATTAAATGGCTAGGATGCCTAATTATTTGTACATAAGGAAGGTGCAAAGTAAAATAGGTTCATCTTCTAGAATATAAGTCTTGGGAAGAAAGGGAACTGGTAGCACCTGAGATCATGAAATGGGGTCATTGTGGTTTGATAAGTCCATGCAGAGAAAGGGAGAATCACCATGTAATCAGTAGCTCCTCTCTATTGAGCCCAGGGATACCAAGCTAAGGACAACAAAGACACTGAACTGCAGAGTCATGTAAAAAGGAAGAGGTAGCTCCTCCTAGAGGTGTATAAACAGACACACACTAAGCTGATATGTCACACTTCTTGCTGGTATGTCATAAAAATGCTTTGCAGTTCTTTACAACACCATGAGCCTAAAATCAGAACTATATATCATAACTACTGGGCTTGTGTGGCCTTTCTTTTCTTTATTCTAAAAGGTAAGTACTTTCAGGGATTATAAACAACCTATTTGTGTCCAAATCACAGCTTTCATTCTTTAAAGTAAGCCGCCTTTTCCTCTCCTGCCTGATGTGTTCCCAACTGTCATGATGTGGGGTTTGGAGGTTAGCATTTGATCACAGATAGGTGCTTGTTTCCTAGTTTGAGCTCAGCAGCAGCAGATGGTGACAGGAAGAGAGAAAGCTTCTATATATACACACCTAAGCATCAGTGACGGGGAAAGGGAGAATCAAGATTAACAGCACGGCAAGTTAACTGCAGCCATTAGGTTAGAAGTTTTTGAGTGGAAATAAGAGGCTTACACAGCAGTAAGTCTAAATGGAAACTCTGCTCTGTAGATTTAGATTTCTAATTTCCATCAAGACCCGTGAGTCAATCGGCGCACTTCCCTCTGTACAGCATCCTCTGTCACACTCTTGTCACTCCCTGACCTAACGATGTGACTACTCTGGCACCTGTAAAACAAAAAAAGTAATCAGTGATATTGACCAGACCCAGAGATGATCAGTTCTTGCCCTAGTAAATCCTCTGAATTTTGTTTTGAAATGTGAAATATCACTATTAAGTATTCTTTTAACCTTTTGTCCCCAACAAGGCTACCGAGCAATTTATTGAAATGACAAAAATAAAAAAAAAACTTCCTTCCAAGCAGGATGAATTTTGCTTTTATATTCCCCTAGATATTTTGCTACATTTTATGAATGCATGACATGACTAACTCTAATAAAACCTAATGTACACTGAAGATAAAATATTAGACTTCTATTTATGCATAGTAGTCTACAGTTATTTCTTTAATCAGGTCATGCCATTACTGAAGCTAGCCTAGAATGACTAATACAACGAATACTTTGGCTTTGTAAATGTTTTTAAATTCCATAGCAGAAATTATTTTTATATATACACGTCAAACTCTGGCTCCACGTTTTATTAGATGTGTGCTATTTGTGATATCTCAGTTTCTCCATTAGTGAAATGAAACATTTGTAATAAGATCATTTGGTGATCCCTTCCAGTTTCAGTGTTCTGACTCTCAACTGAGAAGCTAGAGCTGAAATGTAGTATATTTTAAGTTATTCCATGTTATTTGTAAAGATTCCATAGAAAGTCAATATGTGGAAAGCTATTAAGAGAAATATAATACCCAGTTTCTAGAAAAGGAGGGAGGGAATCATTAATTCATTTCTCTTCCATTTTTTATATTTTCCATAATGTTTATAAATCATTCTATAAAACTGATGACTTCTCACTATTTAAAAAAGTAATATTATTTCAGGACACTCCTTTGTCTCAAGGTGTTTGACACCAAATACTGTTGGAATGGAAAACAGGTTGCTTAAAAGCTCCCCATTTAAAATAAGGTTCAAATAGTTCACTAAGCACTGTAGCATCAATTATTATACTGATAATATTGGCACTGTCATCTGGGTTTGTTACAAGCAAAAACTACAAAGCAGAGACTAAAATGATGAAGACATGTCTTTTAGTATCACAGTATTTTATGTTGTACTGCCATCAGGTAGGTTATAATTCAAGATGCTTTGTTAGATTAGAAACAATAAAACAAGTTTGATTTGTAAGATACCTATCTATATCCCACATACCTTTGAAGTTCATCATGAGGCTGAGCGTGGTTCATCCATTCCAAGGGGATGAAAAAGAATTAAGATGTGTCAGGCACACATACTAGCTCCCCACAATGAATGTAATCATTACGTACTACAAACATGGACTAATATTTTCCATGTTCGTACTTGATTTCCAGGATCTGATTCCAGACATCCCATTACTAATGCATAATTCTATGTAGGTGATCAAAGAAGTTGATCTTACACCTTATCTTCACATTTCTCTAGCAAAAAAGGAAAAGATAGTCAACCCTTTTGGCAAAGAAGGGTACCATGGTGTAGAGGATATGATATAGAGCCTGAATTGGCAGACAAAAACATTCTCCTCCCTATATTGGAAAGTATGATGGGGAGGTGCAGTGGAGAGAGAGAAGGTGTCCTAAAGAGACAGGCAAGATGGACATATTATGAAAAATTCAAAGTAGCTACAACAGACTGTGGACTTCAACATTTGGACAGTGTTCTGAGAAGGAATGAAGGGCACTCTAAGAATTCTTAGAAGACAACACAGGGCAAAACTTCATAAAATGATTGTACAAATCATTTCTTGGATATGAAATCAAACCACAGCCTACAAAAGAAAAAACAGACAAATTGTACTGCTTCAAAAATTTTTAATTGCTTTAAGGTTGAAGCAAAAACTAGTATCACCAGGTTAGAAAAGAGATCTATGGAATGGAAGAAAATATTTGCAAGTGATATATCTAACAAGGGATTACCACCCAGAATATATTTTTAAAACCACCTATATAGATGAACAACAACCCAGCAATGGTGGACTAAAATTCACATTTTTCTAAGACAAGTTGTTTCTAAAGAAGGTTCGGAAGTTGGGAAAGAATGACAAAACAAAACCAAAAAAATAAAATAAAAAATGTTTAAAATTGTTCCAAAGTTTAACTTAATACTCCTCTCATGGTATATATTTCTAATCTAAAAGAAATTTGAAAATGCATAATTTTTATCTTTTTATATTTTGTTTGAGTTCTGGAATATATTTGATTAATACCATAATTTCGTACTAACATTGATTTTCTTTAAATATGTTTCCAAAATATAGTGTTAACAAAACCTACAAAGGAAAAATCTGTCCAAATCCCTTAAAATTTGAAATGTGCAATCCCTATCACAATCCCAAGCTGATTTTTTTTTTTGTAGAAATAGAAAAGTCCAACCACAACTTCATATACAATGTCAAGTGATTCTGAATAGCTAAAATTATCTTGGAAAAGAAAGACTAAGCTGGAGTATTCCTGCTTCCTGATTTAAAAATTTAACACAAAACTATCACAGTCAAAACAGCATAAAGACAAACATATAAACCAATGAAACAGATGAGACAATGTAGAATTAAACCCTCACATACATGAACAAATGATTTCTCATAAAGGTGCCAAGACCATTGAATTTGCAAAGGACATTCTGTTTAACTAACGGTGTTGTGAAAGTGGGTTTTCACTTGCAAAAGACCTCTATATGCACTACACAGAAAAAATAATTCCAAATGAAATATGAACTTAAATGTAAGCCCTCAACAAATAAAATTCTTAGAAGAAAACCCAGGGCAAAACTTCATGAAATTAAATTTGCAAATCATTTTTTGATATGAAACCAAATTATAGGCTACAAAAGAAAAAGTAGACAAATTGTACCTCATCAAAAAAAATTTAATTGTTTTAAATTTGCAACAAAAAACAATGTCAACAGGGTTGAAAGAGCTATGGAATGGAAGAAATTATTTGCAAGTGATACATCTAATAAGGGATTAACATCCAGAATATATTTTTAAAACCTCCTATAAAGCTGAACAACAATCACAATCACCCAATTAGAAAATAGGCAAAGGATTGGAATGCACATTACTCCAAAGGAGATATTCAAATACCCTATGGCCACATAGAAAGATGCTCAATACCGCTGACCAGTAGGGAAATGCAAATCAAAATTACAACATTGACTAGGGTGACTATCATCAACAAGACAGAAAATAAGTGTTGTTGGAGATTTGAAGAAATTAGAACACTTGCAACCACTGGTGGGAGAGTAAAATGAAACAGCCATTGTGGAAATATTATAGCAGTTCCTCAAATAATCAAAAACAGAATTATCATATTATCTATTAATTCCATTTCTGAATTGAAGAATCTGAGGCAGAATATTGAAAATACACTTGTATACTCATGTTTACTGCAATATTACTGATAAGAGTTAAAACATGGAAGCTGTGCAAGTTCCTATCCCAAATGAATGGAATGGCAAAATGTAGCAAAAAGTGTAACATTATTAAGCTTAAGAACAAAGGGAATTTTGTAGCACTCTGAAACGTGAAAGAACTTTGGAGACTGTGCTGCTAATGAAATGTATGTTCACCAAAGGATGAGTATTTTAAGACTTTTAAGAGATACTTAGGATAGTCAAAAACATAGTTATAGAAAGAGGAATGGCGTTTTTCAGGAGCTGAGAGGAAAGGGAATGGATAGTTATTAGTTACCTGGTAGAGAGTTTCAGTTCTACAAAATGAAAAGTGATACAGAGATGGATGTTGGCAGCTTCCCACTATTTTGAAGGCACTTCATACCACTGAACTACATTAAGACAGTGAACTGTATATGTATTTTACTACAGTAAAAAAGTAGAGGGAGAGACAATAATGGCTGTAACTTACAGGAAAGTGGAATATTCTGTTTAATATTCATGACATTCAGACATTTCTCTTTTCTTTATATGGCTGTGATAGAACACTCAGTGTAAAGAAATCTTGAAGACAGAGAACACACTGGATGCTTTGAAGGAATATAGGTCATAATACAGGTTATCATAGAATTAATCCAAAAAAGAAAAAAGTGCAGAAAAAAGCTTATGAACATAAAAGAAGGACAAAAATTATAAAAGAACAAAAATTCCAGAAACAAACACCAGAGATATCGCTACATCAAGCGAGTCCGATACAACTGCAGGCAGTCAATGACGACGGGATCCTGAGTCTTAGATGCATCACAAGGCAGAAATTGGACTCCTGCCCCTATTTCAATGTAATTAGAAATCTATGGAAATAACCCATTAATAAAAGGCACATTAATTTGTGTAAGCAACATCATTTTAGGGTCACATCAAAGAAATTATCCAGAAATGTGCAAAAAGATATAAACCAGAAAGTCATAAATGAGAGATAGAATGCTATAAATCATAAAAGAGAGAAATAGCGATGATCACAAAAAGGAGCAAATCATATTTGCATATTTGATAGAAAAATGGGACCATATGTTTTGGTTTGGAAGTAGCTGAGAACCTATCAATGAACCGAGACAATTTCCTTTATTTCCTCCTTTGCTTCTACAGGAACGAACAGGCATAATTGTATCTTCTACCACAGGGGTGTCGTGTTACCTCAATTAGAACACAGGTAGAAGGCATTGAGACCGTAGATGAAAAGCTCTTCGGTAGCACAACTCATAATACTAGGAAGAGATTGTGCGGCACCCAGCTGCAGCCTCTGAACAAACCCCGTTCCCAGAGCTGGGCTGAGGTCAGTGGCTGAATCTGGTACACAATAGAGTGCTTCCGCAGCAACAGGAGCTGCATGAATCAAAGTTGTGAAACAAAACACCCTTCAGCTGCAATCCAGCCCCATTGTGGAAGAAAATCAAAATTTGACAAACATTTGGTAAAAGGATACCAATTAGAAAGGCAAAACATTTAAAAACGTTTCACAGGAGCCAAACATAAGGAAGCAAATGTGGAAAGAAATGATCATGTGCGTCTCTGAAGATGTTCCTTGGCCCAGGCTATGAGTGAGAACCTACACTTGTCTGTGAAGCGCTCTGATGTTTATGACGGATTCTGGATCATCTAAATCAATACATATTCTATCTTAACAAGGCGTATGTTATAGATAACAGGCGTTCCAAGCAAATGTCCATGATTGCTTGACATTTATTTAATAAACACGTTTGATAAGTGGTTATAATCAGGATAAAGGAAATAAAAGTAGGAATTCAACGACTCTAGGGTGGATTGATTAACAAGAGCAACTAAAATAACTCCCATATTGGCAGATAATTCAGAAGCTTAGTGAATTGTTGTTCCATGATTCGTTTTTTTCTCATAGTGGGTGGTAATCAAACTATCAGCAAAGGACCACAGAGCAAATATTTTAGCACTGCAGACCATACAGTCTTCGTATCATCTACTCAACTCCAGTTGTCACATGAAAGCAGCCATGGGCAATATGCTAACAACTCGGTGTGACTGTGCCCCATTGAAACCTCACTGACACCACGGATGGCAGGTTCAGTACAAGTGTAACACTGTCCTTTACTATCCCAGTCCTATACTGCTATCCTAGCTGTGCTTCCCAATGCTCTCAACATATTAAGTGAATATCAGCACTTAGTAGCTTTGCCCTATCCTCCATAGCCTGCTTCATCCAGTCCAGATGGATCATTTGGATCCCGTTTTAGCCTCATAGTTAATATGAATATGAATTTTTCTCCTCTTCTAATTGAATATGAATTGTACTCCGCTCCTAATTATTCCTTGCCTCTTTCTTTGAACTCTCCTCCCCCACCCACTCTCCAAAAAGAATGTAAATTCTATGAAAGCAAAGACCTTATTTGTAATCCTCAGTACCTGGAATGGTATGCGGAACTTAGTAGAACCAGTAAATGATTTTGGTTGGATAAATATATACTAAGACATTGAGAGGGATTTTACTTTTATCTTAGATCCTTAGCTAAAGCTTTGAACAATAGGCAACTGATAGCCTCGTATTATCCAGAAATATTAACAGAATTAGCTAAATTTACTACCGTGCAGATTACCCTTATCTCACCACCGCCTTCAGCCTACATAGAGAAAAGACTAAGTGTATTGATCAGCTTTTCTGTTAATGGGACTTAATACTCAATATCCACAACTTTATAAAGGTTATGTTTAATTTGGTTCACAGACGAGGAGATGCAGTTTATGGTGAGCTGGCTCTGAGACAGAAGTGTTATAGCAGAATCACATGGTACAGCAGAGGTGTTTAGTTCATAAAGTCAGGAAGCAGAGCAGGAGGGCAATGCCAGACAGGAACTGGCAAGGGACCATCCAAAACCCAATATCACACCTCCATGACACACCCAGAGACACTCCCCTGAAACATTTCTCAATCCATTGGATTATTAGGATTAATGGTCATATTAAGTGTGGAGTCGAGAGCCACAGAGCCATAGGCCTGAGTTTTTCTTCCTTTCATTTCTGCCCTCAATTCTCTACAAGTGGTAGAGAACTACGCTTCCACATAATGAGGGAAAAACAGGTAACTCACACCTAGTTCCCCACTGTGTATTTGCTGAACATCAGAAGCTTATAACCAAAGCTTATACCCTGTGAGAGTTTCATATCTGCAATGGAACTTGGAAACATACAATGTCATAGAGACTGGTGCTTGTTCCTAGTCAGGAGTACCCTGAATGCAGGAAGTTTCTGGAACAGACTGATGGCAAAGGAAGAATATCTCATGGGTACTTCTGCTCCTTAGAACAACAAAATGCACGAGATCAGCCTCAAGACATCTTAAATATGACATGTTTTAATGATCCCACAGGCCAGGTGATTTATAACAATAGAAGTTTAGTTTATTTATCTCATGGTTCTGGCTGAAGGGAAGTACAAATTGAGGGCCATACATAAGGCAAGTGTTTGCATGCTGCATTACTGCATGGCAGACAGAAGAGGAAGAGCACAAAAGGGGCCAAACTTGTTTTCATAACAAGCGTACATGCACAAGAACTAATCCCCATGATACTGCATTAATGCATTCAAGATGGCAGAGCCTTCATGATCCAATAACATCTTTTTAGGATCCTTCTCCAAGGCTGTCATATTGGGGACAAGTTCTCTGACACATGAACTTTGGGTGACACACGCAAATTGTAGCACATACCTTGTGAAGACGTTGGTTCCAATGGTACATAGTGAAAGGATAAAGGGTAGACCAGTTTGCTTGGGGAGTGTGGGGTAGACACTGTAGCCAGAATTTACTTTTATGTTATAGAACTGTTTAGAGAAGATGTGTTTGAAGAGGGCTGATCACAGAAGCCCTCAAAAATGGGCTCAGCATTGGGTGCCAGAGAACTTCATGAAACATCAGTTACATCAGCATCAGCTCCATGCTCTGCTATCCCTAGGTTCTCCTCTAATGCTGGATTTTTCTCACAGATATTGGATCCAACAGTGAGAGAAGTCAAAGAGCAGAACATGGAAGAAAGCACATTGGATCTGGTCCCTATATATCCTGGAGGGTCACAAGATATTAAAAGTGATATGCAAATGTGACTCAACTCTTAAGTCATCCAGGATTGTGTTTTAGTACCTAAAAATGTCTTCATGACCAAAATGAAATTGTTATATAAACCAAAATGACTGGGGATCTATGGAGCCTATAAAAAGATGGCATCAAAGGACAATAAAATGAGATCCAGATAATTTTAAATACGGCATTAAAATAAGATGATCTTAATTTTTGTCAAAATCCAATCAATGAAATAAACCATCAAAAACCCTGACCTTTTCTTTCCCAGTCTTATCAATCAACCAAAAATAAAATATTTGTCACATGCCGGGCATACTATACAAAATGAAACAGAATACAGAATAAAATTTGTTTTCCATGTAAATCAATTTCCAGGTAGCCTCAGTCAAGGACATGGCACGTTCACCTGAGTATTACTATGGTCTCTTTAGTAATTCACACAATCAGGCTTTCCTCCCTACCAAATTCAATCTATCTGTCCAATTTATTTGATAGAGGTCTATAGTTTTTGTTTAGTGGTCTTTCATCCCCTGGCTAGAGTTACTCCTACGTATTTAATTTTTTTTAAGCAGCTGTACATGGAATTTTTTGCCTAATTTCCTTTCAGTTATTGATATACAGCAATAATACTGGTTTTGTGTGCTGTTTTTGTAGTTTGTTGCTTTGCTGGATTTATTTAGAGACTTCTGGTGGACTGTTGGAGGTTTTTTATATAAAGGATCATATCATATGGGAAGAGAACTAATTTGACTTCTTTCTTATCTATTTGTATCCATTTTAATTCTTTCTCTTTCCTGATTTCTGTGGCTAAAGTTTTGAGTAATATATTAAACAGGAACAGCAGAAATAGACACTTTGCCTTGCTTCTGATTTTAGAGGGAATGTTTTCAGATTTTCTCCAGGCAGAATAATGTTGACTGTGGGTTTAACATACATGCCTTTTATCAACTTTATACCTATTTTCATCAGAGTTTTTATCATGAAGGTTGTTGGATTTTCTCAGAGGTTTTTTTCTTCATCTATTGAAATCATCATGTGATTTTTACCATTTATTTTATCTACATCCCATAAAGTACAATGTTTGGAAGTTCTGAGTCTTTTATTTACTGCACCTCACTCGTGCTCCCCAGAGTCAGTTGTTATCTTCCAATGTACATTCTTTCTTATGCCCCTGCTTGCTCTCCTCATCACTATAATTGCAATAGTTTGATCTGCAGTGCTTCCCAAAGCCCATGTTAAATACCTGGTCCACAGCTTGACACTACCAGAAGATGGAAGCACCTTTAAAAGGTGCAGCCCAATGGGAGGACTTGCATTTCCTTGAAGGAGATGATAGGTATCCAGCTCCTTCCCGCCACCTGCTTTGGATTCCTGGGCATGAACTGGACAGGCTTATTTTAACACATGTTCCCCAATATAATGTACACATTTGCTTCAATCCCAAAGAAACACAGCCAATCCATTAGAAACTTAAACCTCTGAAACTATAAGTCATAAGAAGCCTTTCTCTTCATATAATTATTTATATCCATATGAAGGTACTTGTCATAGTATGGCAAGTTATAGGTATAGTATGAAGGTATAGTATGGGGGGATATAGTATGAAAGTATTTGCTACAGTGTGGCAAACTACTAACCCACTGATTCAGGTGGCATGGCTGACTGCCATAAATCACATGGTTATGCTTGCCAAGCACCACCCAGTGGAAGAGATCTTATACTTTGCTGCTGTGTCCCCCAAATTACTAAATACTATTTAAACCCTTTTCTACACTGAATCTCAGCCTCACAGTGAAAGTTCTCTATACCCAATATGCTGGTATATTTCCTAACTAATCACTGGTCGCTACTGTGTGGAAATCTACCTTAGTTAGCTACTTACTTTTCCTCAGACGTACCTTTCCTTCCCACATCCTAATTTCCAATTTTGTCTCCCTCTGCCTCTTGCTCTGCCTCTGAAAGGTCTTCTGGGAAGGAAGCCCAGTCCTGAGACAGACGGACAATGTTGCAGAGTTACCCTAACCACCATGAAGACTGGGATTCCCATCAAACGGGTCATGTGATTTAAGCATACCGAAGGATCTATCCAAACTTTTGAATCACAGGCAAAAAGAAGCTAAATTCAAAACCAAGTTCAAGTTGTTTCCAAGCATGCTGTGAGTCTCACTTGGTAGCTCCAAGATAGAACTTATCAGTCTGTAGTTGAACAGGATTACTAATTTATTCTGTTGAAAAGAGACAGGGAACCTTAGCCTAAGAGTTGGTGACTGGAGAACACAATGTATAACTCAGTCGCAGATATTCTCCCTGCTTATTGTTATAACATGCACAGAGTCATGCTCTTTTTACCCTGTACAAAGACCACATTGCCACAGAACAGCACAGCAGCCTGACTTCCTTATGTTCCACGTCTTTTTAAAAGAGATCACTTATCCTTCACTCTACAAGGTACAAGCAACTAACCTAAAGGAATTTAGCCCCATTAGCATGACCCAGAGCTCTAATCTGACTAAATTACTAATCCCTACTCCCCTTTCTTAATGAAGAATGTAGACATCCCCCAGGTAATTCTACTCCCAAAGATTGCTTTCTACGCATAACTTGGAAACCTAAAAGAAAGACCAGCACAAAGAATTTCAAGACTTATGGCAAAGTAGAAAGGGAAAGAGTGGCTGGGGATTTAGCTCAGCAGCAAAAGCACCTGCCTGGCAAGTGCACGGTCATGAGTTCGGTTCCCGGTACTGGAGAAAAACCAAAAAAAAAAAAAAAAAAAAGAAAGGGAAAGAGATTAAAATGTCTAATAAACCACCAACAATCCCACAACAGGGGAAGTGGCCCTTGGCTACAGAGTGGTCACTATTCATGAAGTACACTCAGCCAGGACAGTCACAGGCTGTTTGAACAACACTATCTGGGAAGCTGCGTCTCCAGAGCTAATAATTGTGCTAACACTACTTTGCAACAGATGGAGAGTTTAGAAAAGAACAATACTGTGCTGAGCACCGTGCAATCTCCCTGACCCCTGATGGAGTCAAGTAGGACAGAAAGTTCAGAACATGCTCAACTGAAAGCCTCTCATCTTCCTCTCCAGAGAGTGCTCTGCATTTCAGCTGGGAAGCATTGTATTAGCACTGTCTTAATATTATGGTAATTGCCATAGCACTTAGTGTTTAAAAAAATCAATTAGGCAATTTTGCTTGAGGCTGTGAACCAGGTGAGACTAATTAGGGCTTAAGAAAGCCAGACTGTTCTCACCATCTTGGTGAGCTGGGGCAAAGAGTCATTCATCTGCTTCCCTATCAAAATATAAGGCCAAGGTTTACTTCCTTGGGGAGGCAGAGTCCACATTCTAAAATAAGCCCAGCAAATAAGTAGCCAGGACTTTCACTATTTCACAAAGACCTGATACACTTTCATTTGTGACCAGTTAGAATTCATTCAAATTCTATTATCTGAAAACCAAAACCAAAACAAACAGAAAACAATCCTCACAGAGACTTCAGTAAATAATATTTTCTCAGATATAAAGAAGTACAAAGTGAGGTCATTCCAGAGAGTGTTCAGTGGCTCAGTGATATTAAGGCTCTGAATAATCATCCCTGAAATCCAATCCCCGCCACTCACAGTCCCAAGATGAGTGTAGTGGTTTTAAGCATCAAATCTTCATACCGCTGTACTCAAATAGGGTAAAGAGGCATGTGCTCATATGCTGTTTCTGAGGAAGAAAAATATGCTCAGAAACCCTAAATGTTCTTCTATCGCTAGACAAATCACTGAAAAAGAAGAATCTGATTCTTATGACTCACTTAAGTAAATTTCATCCTATCCCCTATGGCTGGTCATATTGTTGGTAGAACAAATAATAATTGGGTAATGGACAAATAATAGCTATGTAATTATAAGGCACTGTCTCTCATCCTATGTGGGCAGGAAAAGGGTAGAGGATGCTAAGTATACAGTTGTGTTGTCATCAACAGTAAGTGTTAGACTCTGTCGTACTTAAATATGTGATACATCCCAGGAATTTTGAGATGAAGTTGCTGCTAACCATTTCTAGGCACTGCTATGTTAGGAATGGAGATGGTAGGATGACAAACACTGCATTCCGGTGTCACTAATGAAACTTCTTGTAAAGAAACTCACAAGAAATACAACTAAAGAAATACAGTGTCAGAGTTTCAAGGAGAGGAACAGTTACTTTACTAAAACCATCCTCAAGTGGCAAGATAGTTCCAGGGTTTGCTAGCTTACCTCAACAGAGGAGGCATTGAGTCTAAACAGTGTTAAATCCAAAGGATAGAAAGATGATAGAAGAGTCAAGTCCTAAACTTTACATAAAAATAAGAACTAAAGACAGGAAGTTACTTAAATATCTGTCA
Source organism: Chinchilla lanigera (assembly GCF_000276665.1). Taxonomy (NCBI): domain Eukaryota; kingdom Metazoa; phylum Chordata; class Mammalia; order Rodentia; family Chinchillidae; genus Chinchilla; species Chinchilla lanigera. The sequence continues at coordinate 6,303,618 of NW_004955494.1, forward strand.
TCCTACCATCACATTAGTGGCTAGACGGAAAAGTAAAAGTAAAAAAGATAAATAGACAGATATGTGCTGTTCCTGTGATTCCTACCCAGAAACAACTGGAGGATTTTAGTAAATGCTTTCTTCTCCAGGTGGACCTGAATTCTCTTTGGAACAGATTTTGAGGAGTATGGAAAGACTTTGACATGCAGGCTGCTAAAGCCCTAAAATGTTGTATGCAGAGTTTGATGGGTTACACTGGTTGGAATTCAGAAGCAGAACATCGATAAGAAGGCAGTAAATAAAGGGTAGGCTCATGAGATTTCAGTTGAGAATGATTGCTCTATTAGAATTAGACTAGAAGCCATGCATGTTAAGTTCCCGTGAAAAACAACTTGTATGTATTTTGCCCATATCCTGAGACGGAGTTTAAGGGTGGTGCACTGATCAATCTGGTGGTGGACATTTCAAGGAAATCAACATTTAGTGTGTGGCACAGGTATTGCTGGATGCTTTCAGCCAATTTTATAGTAAAGGTTGGAGGAAAAAAACAAGAGCCGAAAGAATTTAAACTCTTTAATGTGACCAGAAAAGAAATACCTGTAACCTTGGAGTCAAAGAAGGTGTGGTAGCTGAAGAGATTGGTGCCATTAAAAAGAAATCATGTACTTTAAACTGGAACAAGAAAGACGTCTGGAAGGCATCACAGAAATTGGCAAGATCACAACCTCTGCAGGCTCTAAGGTACAAAAGAGCAGACTTCCATTTAATAAGAAAATCTTTGAGCCCCTGCTCAAGAAAGTCCACCTAGTGAATTGTTCCTCTACGGTTCACTTCACTATGCTCCGTTATCCAAGCACTCAGAGGCCACTGCAGCCATTTGGCTACTGCTTCAGCTGATGGCAGACCATGGCATCATCCATAACATACTGGTTATTCAGGCATGAAGGATGCAGGAGATGTGGGGTCAAAGAGGCTTCCACCAAGATTTAAAAGTAAAGTCTGGTAAGTTAGGCAATGTACCCCTGAGAAGTGTATAAAGCTGTAGAAATAAAACTGAAGGTGCAGTAGAGACCCCAGGAAGTTAGTAGTGCCAGGAACATGGTATATCTTCCAAGGAAATTCACCAGAAGCAACCAGAGTCAGGCCAAGAGAGAAAGCAAGTGGACAGCAACCAATGAGGCCACAGGGGTGGGCAGTTGCCCAAGGCCTCCTGAACTCACAGCTTACCGTCATGTGTACTGGATGCAGGACATGGAACTACAGCATTTAAAGTTTGCCCCAATGGAGTTTGCTTTGGTAATCTTGATTTAGCCTCATTCTTTTCTATTCTTCCCTTTTGGTGTTAGGTTTTGTAGTTGAAATTATAATTATTACTATTTTCTGTACATTACTATACAAAAGAAATCTATTGAAGACTAAGAAACCTGACAGATCTGTATTACCCTTCTAATAAATGGAGGTAAATGATCAGTGGCAGTTTAAGTTTTATTTCTCAAATACTTCTTTTTTGTTTTTCTAATTTTAAAGAGAATTTTAAAAAATAACAAAATAACAACAGCATAGACAGAAACAAAACAAAGCCAAAACAACTACATCCCCAGCTCTTTTTCATTTGTTATTTTTTCCTTTGAGAAAGTGTCCCATTAAATTATTAAGTTGACCAGGCTGGGCTTGAACTTTCAATCCTCATGCCTCAGCTTCCTAGATCACTGAGATCATAGGCATGTACTATCACACCTGGATCCTGGGTATTAGACTTTTTAAGTCTGCTCCAGTTGGTACAGCTGAGGTAGATAACTCTCTTGGATTATTTAAATAGGAAAGAATATGGTTTAGGGGACATGGATCCTGATTAAAATAATAATTTCTGCCAGTTATGTTTGCCATCATTAAAGGCCTCTATGTGCTCAAACACACCACACATCCTACATTTTATATTTATTTTTAATGTCAAATGCTCAGCTCCTTGTCACAGGCTTACAGTTAAGTTAAATCTATAGTCACAATTTATGGCCTTATTCTTTCCCTTCCTACTTTGATACCAAATGTTAACCTAATGCATTCTCCACATCTGCCAAAATGTACTTCACACATCCTAATGACTAATAAAGTTTAGTGAATTTCTCTCTAGCCACAGTAATTTCAACCTAAAATTGTCCAGCAGAATTAGAACTCAGGTCAAAAACCTACAGACACTTCAACAGCTGTATTCACAAATAATTTGATCCATTAAAATAGCCAATTTTGCTTGAAGAATCTGGCTTGAATTGGCAGCCTTCAAATAGCATCTAACATTAAGCTAGACCAGAGTTTATAGCTGAAACTTAGATTGGACTCTGATATTCAGCATGTTAATGCTGAATAATCATACAGGAGTAAAAAAGTACTTTCTACATTGTGAATATAATCTGAAGATCTAAAATCATTAACTCTTAAAAATACCTGATTGAGCCTTGATAATTTGAAGGTCAAAGCAGCATCTGACCAATCATCCACCAGGGACCTAGGTAATTTAAGTAACACTGATTGCAGAATTGCTTCCTGGTTGAGAACTGGCTTGAAGGGAATAAGGACATGCCAAGGAGTAGATCCTGCATTCTGAGTTGGTGCGACTGCACAAGTATCAGTGAGAAGACTTAAAGCAGTGTGACTGCCAGCACGGACAGTTGCTTAACTGGAAATAACGTCTCTAACTTGGAAGCTAGAAGATTTGCCCTCGGCATTCTGGGAACCTGTGTTGAGAAATAACTCTATAGCAACTGGGGTTAAGAAGTACCCTGCAATTTAGGTGTGCTTCTACCTATCAAGCCATCTGTCTCATGAGGAGCTGCAATCTCTGCTGAAAGGACAAGGTAGAACTAAATGGAATCCAGCCAGGTTATAAAGCTACAGCTCATATTTATCCTCTTGAAGGAGGAGTTAATATTGAAGCAGCTGAAGGACGTAAAGGAGAAGGCCTGGCCAGGCAGTACTAGTTATGACACACCTTACCTGGGTTATAAACATTTTATAAAATGACAATCAGATTTGTTTTAGAATACTAGAGCTGTTGGCAGGCAAGGGATGTAGTATAGAATTATAGCATACATAAATATGTCAAGAGTCTTCTAGAAGCAATCAGACAAATATGTGTCACTTTTATAGGATGACTTCTTGGAAAAAGAGCTAGCACACTGCAGCCACACTGGTGGCATTTCCCACCGTCTCTTGAGGCTTCAAAAGCGTTACACACAGCCACTGTTGTCAATATGTCAATGCTATGTGAAACTTACATTCCAGACTCTTTTCTCCAAAGGCACATGGAAGAGAACTGTGGCATAGATCAAAGGTAGGTGATACTAATCAAGACAAGTTTACTTTCTAATCCTATAACTGCTGGTTATTAGCTTCATCTACCCTATCTAAAATAAAATGTAGGCCTTAATTTCTTTAGCTGCCAGAACATAGTGAACACTGGGATTCACCTCAAAAGGCTGAAGGAATATAACTATTGGCACATTTCATCTCACATTTCTATAGGTAATTTGCCTCAAAACTAGATTAAACCCATAGGAACTACTGCTTCACACAGTTTGATTTACCATAACACAATAATTAACATGTGTAAGGATAGAAAATATTAAAAAATGAAATAACTTAAAGAAATATATTAATAAATAATAAATATATAAATAGTAAATAAATATATAATATATATGA
>NW_004955494.1:6307474-6325056 GCF_000276665.1 Chinchilla lanigera
TATATATTAAATATATATATATAACAGCTGGACATTACTCGGGCTAGCTAAAATGATACAGACAGAGCCAAGTTAAGAATTCAGGTCTTGTACTTTAGTAATAATATTATCAATATAGGTCAAAATGGCATGATGTGTTTTCAGACAAATGCAAATTAGTGTGCCTGGCAAACCTAATATCATTACTTGAGCAGGACTGTGTACTTCCTCCATAGAAAGAAAATCCCAAACCTAACGAGGGACGTTATTGTCATTTGTTTTAAAAGCATAAGCTCTCTTGCCTCCACACATATAAAAGAATGTGTGTTCATAATTGCCTACCAATTATTTTATGTCACCTTTTGCATAAAAACCCCTAATGAAGTTGGTTTGATAGGTGATGAGCAGAACATGGCTAGGTAGTTTGATCAAATTCTCAAAAAGAGCCTTAGAAGCTGTTATTATTTAGATCTAAAATCTCCCACAAAAGTCTCATGTGTTGAAGACAAGGTCTAGTCAGAAAAGGTGGATCACCTGAGGGCATGAGCTGGAAGGAAGTATTTTTGTCCTTACTTACTCTCTTCTCTTTTACTGTCTGCCAAGTTTGAGCATCTTTCCTTCACCAGCCCTTCTACTATGCTGTGTTTTGCCTCAGAGGCAGTCAACTATGGACTAAACCCACCAAAACTATAAACCAAAATATACTTGTCTTCCTTTATGTTGTGGGCATCAGTTATTTTGTCCCAGTGATAAGAAAGTAACTAATACAGAATGAGTTACTAAGATCCAGATCTTTAAAAAAAAAACTCTACTTCCTGTCATTCTCATGTCTCCTCCTGTTAGCCTCCTGGTTTAACTACACCCTCTTGACAAATACCCTATTAGAACCTCAGCATCTTATGCAGTTACATTTATGATGCTTAACTTTAAAGAAAACTGTATTGTTTACTGACTAAATAGTTATATTGGCAGCCAGTTGGGCTGAGACTCAAATGGAATACATTCACCAAATGCCCTTTCATAAACCGCTTGCTCTCAATAGTCACTGCCATCTCCTTTTCCTGAGTTTGTACTCTTCCAGGCCTCCATGGGAAGGAAACCCTAGAAAGTGGAGGCCCCAGAAAGGAAAGGGATGAGCAAACATTCATTACTTGTCTTCCTATCTCTAATCATGGATCCATTGCAAGAAAAACCTAAAGCAGGAAAATCCCAAAAAGCAAAAGATGCCGAGCATTCTCTGCCAGCCTGACTCCTAGAAGCCCTACCTGGTGCTCCATCCCATTTTGCTGGCTCAAAACAAATATACCCCTGGCACCTGAGCCACTGCGACTTTAACCCACCCTCAAACCACTTGGAGGCTTGTGCATACTCTGAAGACAGGTTGGAAATAATAGAAGCGAAGATGGTAATCTTCTCCTGGATATCAGCCAGCCACCCCATGATTTAAGAAAGAGCCTGGAGGAGGAAGGAGTCAAATGATGAAAGATTTCCAGCTTCTCTTAAGAAGGCACGTGCTGTATTCCTTTTAGGAGGTTGATGAGCCCCTGAAGAGGGGTGTAACCTACAAAGATTCAAGGTATGCTTTGCCTGTAATCAACCACTGCCTTAAGTTGGTGAATAATTTGATTAAATGGAGTTTTAAATCAAAGACATAAGAGTTTAATTAGGAACTATTCTTGTCTTGCTGAAGTTAACAGGCAGCTGTGCTGATTTTATTCCCTTGCCAGAAATTTGTCAAACTCACAGGGAAGAGGAAAGCAGAAACAAGGAGGAGCTAAAAGTGTGTAGGAAAACACAGTTACCATCGCAATTGCCCTCTAGGTGTTTTCTAAGCTAAGCGTGAGTGTTTAACAGGGGGAGGGGTCCAGTGGAAGGTAGTTTGGGCCCTTGGAAGGGAATAAAATTTCCCCAAACAGGAAGAGTTGAGAAGCTTACAAGTTTTGTTTGCTTATTTGTAATATTTTACTTATTTATCCTCAGGGGTATATTTTTCCTCCTTCCAAATGTGTGATCTCTGATCTCTTATATGGTGATTAGGAAAGTTCAATGTACATAAGACACATTTTGCAAAATTGTTTAAAATGCCAGTTGCTCTGATCTTTACTCCCAACTTTGCTTCAGTAGGTCTGAACCAGACTCCAGAATCCCACTCTTACTTTCTCTTTCTTTTTTCTTTTTCTTTCTTTCTTTCTTTCTTTCTTTCTTTCTTTCTTTCTTTCTTTCTTTCCTTCCATCTTTCTTTCTTTCTTTCCTTCTTTCTTTCTTTCCTTCTTTCTTTCATTCTTCCCTTCTTTCTTTTTCCTTCTTTCCTTCTTTCTCTTCTTTCTTTCTTTGTTTCTTCCATTTTAAACTTTTCATTTATTTATTCATGTGTTCATTCATTCATGCTCAGGGTCTCGCGTATGCTAGTCAAGCACTCTACCCCAGCCACCCACCCCGGCCCCAACAATTCCGTTTGGGCAGGTGCTCTGAGAGGCTTAATGTACATGAGATCCTTCCTATCCCCGGTGTTTCTGTTCTCTCAATTCTTTGCCCTTCCCTACCTCTGTAGCCTATGTTCTATATAAGTAGTACCTTAATTCTTCCCATGATTCTGGCTGCAAACTGAGCTGGATGAAAACTAAATCAAATTCAGTAGTTAGGTCCAATGTTTGATTCAGTTTTTGTGCAGTTCTGGTTTGCAAACAGAATTGTGGAGAGAATTGAGTTCTCTATCTCTATCTATTCCCTGCTTTTCAAATCCCCCTTTTTAGTGATTACTTGATAATCTGTGCATCTTTAATCAAAAGGAACATGGCGGGTACATGGTAAAACACAGAGCAGAAAGCAAGACCTTTATCACCATGATATTCCCTAAAAGGAGGTTCGTATTTTAACCAAGGAGGATCTTATCCAAATTACTCCAGATCCTGAAGAAGACACTCAATTCTGTGGATTTTTGAAATTCTTTCTAGGAAGTTTTACATAGTTCGGGGCATTTAAAACAAAAGTGGGTATGTAAGCTAAACTTTTGATCACAAAACTGCAGTGGAACTCAGAAGTTATAATTTAGAATTTATAGGTTAGCAAAGCAAAGTCTGGAGAGATGATGTAGAGCCATACATCACTTGATCACAAGGCTGTATTGTGAGAAGTGCACCCTCAGCCAATTTTGTCATTCTGCAAACATTAAAGAATTCACTCACACAAACCAAGACGACACAGTTGGTCACTCAGCATGGCTTTTTGAGGCACTTAGGAGACATAGTAAGTGAAGATATGTGAGCCTGCCACTAGAGTGACATGGTATACTATGTTATGGCAAATAAACTTTATAAGTAGAAATAATATGATCTATAAAATAATGATAACGACATAGACCAGTAAATATGTAAGCCAATGACATAGTCATTTATTATCATTTTCAAAAATCATGTATTATACATAACTGTGTTGATGTATGCTTTTACTCAATCGGCAATGCTTGTGCTTTGACATTATAACAACTACAACGTCCTTCAGTGAGAGGAATGTTCCAGCTCCATTATACTCTTATGGGAAGCACCATAATATATGCACCGTTGTTGCCTGAAATATTGTTACACAGTGCATGACTGTAATAAACTCATAGTAAATTTATTATTTAGAGGTCTGTGAAGTTTCTGAGGGTACGGTGTAGGTGGCTGATCTCTTTCTTCTCGGTCCACTTCAATCCCAACAACCCCAGTGCTCCTGTGGAAAAAGAAACTAGAGTCCTAAAGAGTATCACTCCTATCATTTCCATTTCCTAAGGCTGTCTGTGCAAGGAGCCATCGTCCTAACATCACCATTTGAGGTCCAAAGTTGCAAGGCAGATATTCATGTTGTCCTATGTGTTCAGTGCTAGGACTCCATAGAGGACCCACCTAGTTTCAAAGATCCTACCAACTGAATTTTGCTTCCTTCCCTGTCAAGCACAGTTATGTTCTCTCTGGAGGAACATTCATAACAGATGTGAGTCTAATATTTTACATATTTTAGGAAGCACTTTTAAACAAAAATTTTAGCTATGTGAGAATGAAGTATTTTTTAAAGTGAGTATTATTTAGGGACATGTGTTAGCTCTAAAAACACATCTTGACTTGCTCTCCTGGTTCTTTAAGTACCACTTCCAAAGCAGTATTCCCAGCTCCCACCTGCTCCCCCAAAAGGCCAATCTTTTTGTGAAATTATATGTGTACATCTATAAGCACCAGGTCAAATGTAAAAATAGTAAATCCAAGCTGACTTTTTATTGTATTTTTTGAGTGTGTGTATGCGTGCATGCATGCATGTGTGTGTGTGGAGTTTGAAAAATGAGGACGAGAAAGAGCTGAAAGAGGATGAGATTTGATGTGAGCGTTTTCTTTGAAATTCAGAGATCTTTTAAGAAGGAGGGTTAGGAGTGGATTGCCTCAGTAGCAGAATGCTTGTCTAGCATGTCCAGGCTCTGGTTCCATCCCACACACTGCAAACACAAAAACAGGAAAACAAAAATAGGAATAATGCTAGTAACCTAAAGTAAAAAGATCAGTATGGCATGCAATGTAATATATTAATATTTGTCCATCTTGGTAAAAACCCGGCCACGGACAGATCCAAGGATGTCTTAGATGACAGCCTTTTCCCCCCACTCTTCATATGCACAAAGACAAATTTTCCAACCCCAGAGTCAACCCCTTTCCTCACACCTTGGAAATGTGAGAGACTTAGCACATTACTAAGCCTGACAATGAAGGTTGAGTGAGCTCATTATGCCCCACCATTTTGTCTCTTGGGAGGCTCTATTCTTTAATGTTTGCATCTTCCTGGGTATTGGTGGGAAATTCTGTTTAATTCAAGAGTCTAATAGCAGATCTTAGCTTTTGTGGGATAACAACCATGACATTTTTGCATATCTCCCTGTTTGTATTATATCTCCCATTTTTCAGGGACCTGGTCAAGGATGAATATACCCACAGCTTATTTTTCATCTCCCTCTGGCTTCCCTCCTCATCCTCTGCTCTACTCTTGTGCCCTCAGAGGTTCACTTTTGCAGGCTGGATGAGTGTGATGGTCATTTTTATGTATTCACGTGACTGGGTCATGCTGTACCCATCTATCTGGTCAGCATTGTACGGGTGCTTCTGCAAAGGTATTTTAGGTGAGATTAACATTTAAACTGGCAGACTGGGTGAAGCATATTGCCTTCCCTGGGGTGGGTGGGCTTCATAGGACTAAGTAGACCTAAAGACCTGGCTTTCCCTTGAATAAAAGGTTTGCCTTTGGACTGTGACATTGGTTTCTTCCCCTGCATTTGGATGCAGCTGAAGCACACCTCTTTCTGGGTCCTGAGGCTTTGATAACTTCAGCCAGAAACTAAACCATTGGTCCTGCTAGTATCCAACTGGCTGATTCTCCTGGGCTTCCCACCTTCCTAATCACAGAATCCTGTTCTCTTTCTCTGAAGAACCTGAATACACTGACTTAAGACTGAGTGTGACACTGCCTGGATGATTTTAGGGAGGGACACTGGATTGTAAATGTCCTCCCACAGGCTCCTGTGTTAAAGATATGACCCCCAGGGTGAGGCTCTTGGAAGGCTCTGGAACCTTTACATGCCAGGGCCCAGTCAGAGTCCTTTACTTCACTGAGGCAAGGTTTGTACCCAAAAAGGACTGTACCCAAAAAGGGACCCTAGCCCTTTCCTCTTTGTGTTTTCAGGGATGATGTGCATGATTTTGCCCTTTCTACCATGATGTCCTACTCACCACAGGCCAAGATAAAGTCAATATGAACTTTTCTCTTTATTAACTAATTATCTCAGGTATTTTTCATAGTGATGGGAAGCTGCCTAATGCAGTGGACTTCATTATCCTGTCTTCTTTGTAAACCTTTCTTCTCACATTTTAGAGATTATATGTTGTTATGGTTTGAGTCTGGATGTACCCCCAAAGCCTCATGCAGTCATGGGGCAGGCTTCTAGAGTTTATGATTGATTCATGGTCCAATGTTGGGATTATGCGTGTGAGTGTTATACCTGCCCTGGCGTGGGTAGTTTGCATACAGTGTAAGGGAGGGAAAGAAGCTGCTTGCTGTGCTCCTCCCTTTGTGTTGTTGCTGCTTTTGCTATCTTCCACCACCATGAGCTGTTGCCACCTGCCATGTGCCACTCTGTCTTGGAGCCAGCTGATTATAGACTGAAACTTCCACAAACTGTGAGCTAAATAAACCTTTCCTTTCTTAATTTTGGGCATCAAGTATTTTGTCTCAGCAATGAGAGAAAAGTAAATAAGACATATGTCAATAACAAAAACCTCAAAACAAAAACCCCTGGATTTGCCATCTGCATGAGCTCAGCAAGTGTTGCCAAAGACTCTCAGACTCGTGGGTTGACAGGAGTAGATGAGGGGTAGACAAGCACAGTCCTCAGCCGAAGACCTTCTTTTGGTTCTACTAATGCATCCCAGGGCCTTAGTGGTTTATAATAGTGAACATCCACATGAAGAAGCATTACCATCTCTTTTCACGGCAGAGTATTATTTAAGCACACCTGCCTGGACATTGTCAATGTGATAGGCCCTGGATGGGTCCAAGAATTTAAAGTCTTACTAAAGTTTGTTAGGGTTATGAGTCCTGAAACTTTGATAAACACAGCCACAACATAAGGTCTCTCAATTGTGAAGAATTTGTACCTTATCTGTAAAATTTGTACCTTATCTGAAGAAAGCTATAAATTGCTTTAAATAAGCATCCATTCTTCTTAATATTGATTTTTGCAATTCTGGGAACCAATCCCTGGGCTCACACATGCTAGGCAAGTGCTCTACCACTGAGCTACATCCCTAGTCCCAAGGAACATCAATCCTACATGCAGAATTAAATCACAAAGTAATCATCAGATAATTTAATATAGTCACTTTATTTAGATAACAGAACAACACCTAAATACAGAACTCTGATCGTCATATTAGTTAATATTTTAAATTCCAGTAGCACTGGCATTTGGTAAAGGATTTAAGGAGACAGAAGTTCAGTAAATAATGTGTCCTTGTCCATTAGATAAGAATATGGCTAGGAGGAAAAGCCACACAGACGGAGTGAGGCATTAAGCTTAGTAACAAATGACTCACCAAAAACTGTCTTCTTTTTTCTTTCTTTCTTCTTTAGGAGAGCAACTCTAGTCCAGGTCCCACTTGTTTTAGACACTTTTAAACTCTATGACCAAGAACAAACTGTTTAACAGGTAAGGAGGCTCACACCATTCATGAGTTAACTCTGTTTTGTGAGATGTTAAGGACTGAATTAGTAACTCGAGCAGAGACTGCCTCGCTCAAATAGATAACTAATATATGGTTGATTTTTGTTAGTTCCCTTTCTTATGTTCCCAGCTACACTAGGCTGCTCTGGAATAGTTTAATGTAAAGTATGGAAAACATCCCAAAAATGTGTGGAACAGAAGGGCACAGTGACCCATGCTCATCTACATGAAACTGAGAGTCCCTGACAAGTGGACTAGGGGAAGCTTCACTGGGGAGTGTCTTGGAGTCCAGTTCCTGAGACACCTGAATGACTGTGCATTTCTACACCTGGACCTACCTAGGTGCTTGAGACTTACCTAGGACCTACCTAATCAGCACTGGTTGTAGAGCCCAGAAATACAAATGTTTAAGTTTCTTAGGTTTTCCTTCTACAGATAAATGTTTGAGAATACATACAGAAAAATACTTTCTAACTCCACAACATCATCTAAAACTGTCCTCACATAAAAGCATTTGAGATCTCTCAGGGGAGATTCAAAAGCCTCAAATACACACCTCTTCCAGCAAATATCGATTCTATAAATTCCTATTTACCATACCACTAGTCTTGTAGTTAGAAAAGTAGTAGAGGTCTGTGAAATTCCAAAACTTATTAGATTTGCATGTGTGTGAATGTATACATTTCCTAGACAGATGATTCACAGATTTCACAATTTTTACAGGATTCTACAAGCCAATCATTCTTGGGAGTTGCAAATTGGAAGCTGCTATGCATCCAGGAAGACAGATTTGTTTTCAACAACTCTTTTGGGCAACTAAAATATAACAAAGTACTTAGCAGTTAAGCTTGCATTAAATGGCCTTATTTGTCTACATGTCACTTCTTTATAATGAAGTGTACTTTGACTAATTTGAATTAAGTAAGTCTGCCTCCTAAACTCCCCAGGCTATTTGCCTTATACAAACAGAGAACAAAAGACCAGGAGCATCTGTGCTCCTTACCTCTAAAGAGCATTGGTGTCTTTGCTTTGCTATAGAATAAATTAACTCTAACATCTTCTCTGATGAGAGTCACAGATTCATTTGATACCAGGTGCAGAAAGAAATCTTTGAAACTCTAAACAGTCTAAGGATAAAGGATGATCCCAGGGCACAGAGCAGCTGTTCTAAGTAATCACAGAGACAGAAATTCTAATCAGTTGTTCTGTTTTCCAAAGACAATTCTGTTTCCTGGATCAATAAGGAGCTGTGAAAACACTGAATTACCCAGGTGTGGTGAGACACTGACCTACCCTCCTAACCTTGGGAAGCTCCAAGCCCAGAATCCACTTCCTCAGCAAGGTTTAAAGTTATCTAGAAAAAAAAAAAAAAAAATGGCTGTAATTTTTAAAAGCAATAATCCCATTGACATATGCCCTCTTCTGCTTTGGAGTTAAAATGAGCTTGTGCGCTCATTTCTGTGCTTTTGTGAGTTTCTTTGTTTGTTTTAGAGGATGAAAGATTTCTAGTAGTTAAATCTGTCTACAGACATACCATCCCAAATGCGCCTGACCTCACCTATTACTAAAATCTTTAGGCATCTTCTACAATATTCAATTTGATAAAAATGTTTAATTCTTGATGTTAGTGAATATTACATGAAAACACATAAATCAATTTCAATTCAGTATGTGCTCAATGTTTTTTCCCTTCTCCTTATCAAATGGAAAGGGAAGACTCAACATAGTGAGTGATCTGAATCTCATACCAAGCCTTTGCCAAATAAGCCCTAGAGATCCTACTTATTCATACCTTTGTGTGACCATACTACTGTGGCTGGACCTATTGACTTCTTTCTAGTGAGCTGAATATGATAAGATTGATGAGATTTCACTTTTTAGGTAAAATAAGAAGAGATTGTGATTCCTTCTCTTCCTCTTGTCATAGGCAACTAAGTTAGATAAAAATATTATAGGCACTCAGATAGGGCTAGGCCCTCAAAGGAGCCAGTGCAGAAGACAAAATACTTTACAACTGTGGGAGAGACAGCTACTTCTGCTGTTTGCCAGACCTCAAGACAAAAGATAAAGCAAATGCATCCACATACTTCCTAGGGATAAACATCAGGGATTGATATTCTAAATAGGTATCAATCACCTTGAGAAAACCAAGAAGAGCCATTAAACCAACCCCCTACAGGAAAAGCCCCTGTTCTGTATTCATGCCAACTTGCTATGTGACCTGCTTTCCCATTTGATCCTGATTTAATCAATTTTTTCTGAGCAATTGTACTCATGGTCATATTGGTTGACCATAGTTTCATCCCACCTCATGCTCACCTTGCAGTTTCACATTTTTCCCAACTTGGACCCACCTCATGTCATAGATTTGGTGTGTAAAAATCCCTAGATAAAACAGGATCTTGGTGACCCCTTCTGTCTCCCTCTCAGACAGAAGCTTTCTTTCCCCCAATAAATATATTCCTTTCTTAAGCTCCATGGTTCCTAAAATTCATTCTTCAACTTTAGAGAGCATGAACTCTTACTAGAGATCTAGCAAGCTGGGAATTTCTTTCCCCTATATCACTCTCTTCCCTTGCTCTGAAGGAAGCAAATAGCCATGATTTGAGGCCTGCCAGCAGCCATGTTGGGACCCTCAACAGGGGATCCACCCTAAGTCAGTGTGGAAAAGGACTGACTGATATTTTTTGACTACAGCCTTAAAAAGAACTCAAAACCATAGGACTTAGCTAAGCTGAACTCTGATTCCTGATCAACCAAAAATTTAAGGCAATCATAGTTTGTCACCTAATGCCAAAACATTTTGAAGTAATTTGTTAGGCAGCAGTAGATGACAAAAACAAATAGAAAGCACTACTTACAAATAGAAGGAAAGACCTACTGTCTCATGAGAAAAAAAAAAGTGTCTTTTCTCTGGACAATTAACACCCATTCAAACACTTATTCCATAAGTCTGGTTTTCACAATGAAAATGATTAGACAGGTGTAGAATTTGAAAGAATTAGATGCATACACCAATATGCCTTATTGTTCAGGCTTCTAGAAAATAATGGTGATTATCCAATATTTATTAGACTGTGCCTGACTCCTGTGCCTGTAAAGGGATTTTCACTTATCATTCCAACAAATCCTCACAATCACCTTACTGTTGCTATCATGGACATTTTGTTGCTGAAAAGATTAAGGTAAAGAGAGGTTGACTCATTTTCCCAGTTCATTTGACCTGAATCAAATGACCTGAATCCAGGTCATTCTGACAGTATAACCTATATTAAGGCAGAAGCATGCCCCTGTGAAAGGACCTAACGAGCATAATCAAGTGCACAGTGAATACGTGGCTGTCTTTGCCAAGTTCATTCAAAACTCCTAAGGGACTCTATTGAGTTAACCTGTTATTGTGTTATTTCTTGTATCTAGATGTCCCCTCAAAGCCACATGTGCTCACAGGTGGGGTTTTGTAGTGATATCTGGATCTAGGGTGTGTGATACAAGGATTAAGGGTATGTGGTACTAAATTCATCCACACATTGGTTTAGCATCAATGGATGTGGGTAATGGGAAGATGTCTTAGTTACTTTTCTCTCATTGCTGAAGCAAAATACCTGACACCCAAAGTTAAGAAAGGAAAGATTTATTTAGCTCACAGCTTGTGGTGGTTTCAGTCCATAATCTGCTGACTCCAAGGTAGAGTGGCCCACAGCAGAGGGGCAACTGGTCATGGCCATGGAAGACACCAAAAGCAAAAGAGAAAAAGGAAGAGAGGAGCAAGTCTCTTTTCCTCTCTTATTGTATGCAGGCCATATCACCCTAGGGCAGGTGTAGCACTCAAACTCCCAACCCTAGGGCACCAGATAATGAACCAATCACACACTCTAGGTTCAGTCGCTTCCACAAAGGCACCCCTCATGACCACATGAGGCTTTGGGTGAACATACAGACACAAACCATAGCAGAGGGCCCACCCTGGGTGTGCGTGGAACCACTCACAAAGCTTGTAGCTTGGATGGGTGAAAGAGGAAGGGAAGCCTGCTCGCTGTTATGGCCTCCTGCCTGGTCTGCCATGGACTGTTTTTCTACCGTCATGCTGCACTGCCTTGGAAGCAGCTGACTAAGGACTGAAACCTCTACAAATTGTAAACGAAAATAGACTTCTCCTTTAACTTTGGGTATCAGGTATTTTGTCTCAACAACAAGAAAGGTAATTAAGAAAGATAATTTCAATTAATTCATAAAAATTCATAGCAATGTCAAAAAGTAGTTCATGTCATACACATATTGTATACTCCTTGACAACAATACAAGCTAAGACATTTTAAAGCTGCATGGACCTATACATAGGGCTTATATGAAAATAATCTTTAAAATTTTTTTTTCATTTTCTTTCTCTTGCTCAGGACACTTTGGCCACAATTAAAGAACCATAGAACCGTGAATATAGTTGAAAGAGAAAGAGATTTTCTCAGCCAGTTCAGCAGTTTCATTTTACACATGAACAAATGAAGACCTGTATTTGTTTGTGGCCACATAATTAGTAGAAGGCAATAAGAATTCCACCCAGATGTGCTGAATCACAATTCATAGTTCAGTGCTAAGCATGGTCCAGTGAGTATTGGAAAAGTGTTGGTTTCCTTTTGTCTCAATCCAAACCTGGAATTAAACTAAATAATGTTGACTAAGTAAACTCCCTCTGGAGGCAAAAATAAAATTTCACAATCTACACTGAAAAAGCAGTGATAACTTTGTGAAGTTGGGAAGGGGATCTGAGGAAGAAGGGAAAAGGAAGGGCATGAGGAAGTAAAGAGGAGTCAAAATAAGGGGTCAAGATAAGATGGGTATAGGTGCCAGTTCCCCAAGGTGAATGTGACCGCTGAATATGTCAAAGATGTAGTAATGAAAATGAGAAAAAGCCAAAATAAGGCAGACAGCTAATTCTTCAAGAAATTTCATTCTGTTTCTAAAGGAAAGATACAGTGGAAGTATTTAAGGAAACTACTTACCAACCTAGAATTCCATACTATGTAAAACTAACCTTTAACCTCAAGATGTTTTTAAGAAGCTAGTAATTTATTCCAGCAAAAATACTGAAGGAAGTTTCCTCAGGCATGAATATAAATGTTTCCAAGCAGGAACAGAGTAATGCAAAAGGTATAAAATGAACAGAAATGGTAAACACAACAGTAAATTTAAATGTTCACTGTCAGCATAAACAATGATAATAATGATTTGGAAGGTTTAAAAAGATATTTAAAATAGGATTCATGATAATATAGCACAAAGAGAGGAGAGGATAGTTGGAATTGAAGAGTTCTAAAACCTTTACATTTTTGCATCAGTTTCTAGTAATCTTGGGCTACAAATCAATAAAAAGGTTGGATTCCTAAAAAAATCTACTGAGTAACAACTTTGAAGAGAATGATAAATAGTGTATTAACTATTATTATTTATTAATTATTCTGTTGTGCAATTTTACTTTTTCATAAAACAAAAAATTGTTGGAACTTAAAAAATAAAATAAAAGTCTCATATCCAAAATTAAACATTATACATCTAAATTAGTTCAGGAGTCAGTGAACTAAGCACGATAAAAAAATGCTAATTAAATGATACCCTAATACTTGTGAAATATAGATAAAGCAATGCTAAACAAAAAATTTATACACAAAAGGAAAAACAAAATAATTTTGTGACTTAAGCTATGAAAGGAGCAATAAATTGAGTCTAGCAGAGAAGAAAGAAATAAAGAGCAAATAACAAAACTAAAACTTGATTATTTGATTATTACTTAAAATTTAAATGCCGAACAATGCTCTGGTAGTAAGAAGTTCAGAACACAAATTAATAAGATTAGGAATAGAAAAGATACAATTATTCCAGATGCTATAAATACCAAAAATAAGATGCTATTATATTTATATGTATATTTAGGTTTGTGTTTATATTTATATTTTATTTTATTTATACCAAGACATGTAATGATGTCAATGAAATTTATAAAATGTTCCAAAAATTGCATTATCACAGCAGATAGAACAATGAAAAAACATGAATAGTTCAGTATTTATTAAGATGTTAAATTCATTTTTAAAGCTTTCTCATCACAAAGCTCAGACACCTTCCCTGGTATATTCTTCAAAAATATTTAAGGAGTTATTAAATCAAGTTTGTTTGGCTTATTGGAAGTAAATTCAACTTAACACTTGAAAATCAAACAGTATAATTAACCATATTAGCAAAGAAAAAGAAGAAATTTACAATCATCTCAACAGGTACAAAAAAAGTATCTGATAAAATTCTGTATGACTTCATGATACTTAAAAAACTAGGAGTAGAAAGATTTTTTAAAAAAAACACAGAATGCATAATGTTGAAAGCTAAAATTTGGAAAATCTAATACTTCTTGTCCAAGATTAGAAGAGGATGTCCCATTTAATCTTGTGCTAAATGTCCTACCCAGTGCAATAAACTAAGGAAAAGATGTAAAATTACATGGAATAGAAGAAAAACAAATGAAAATGTTATTATTTGCAGACAATATAAATTTTGTACATATGAAGTCCCTAATGACCTACAAGTTATTAGAAATAAGTGAATTCAACATAGCCTCTAGGTGACATAATTACTATTAATAATTTGTTTATGTAAATTAACACCAAACAGATAGGAAATGTTAAATCTTAAAGCCTAGATAATAATTATATATCAAATGCCCATAAGTAATCCTAATAAAAGATGTACCAAAGCAACTTCAGTGAAAACTACAAATACTATGGAAAAAATTTTAAAAGGCATACTAAATAGAGGTTTAATTATGTCATACATTGGGAGAAATAGTATGAAAATTTGTCAATCATCCTTATTTACATTAAAAACTCAGGG
The DNA here is from genome assembly GCF_000276665.1 of Chinchilla lanigera. Taxonomy (NCBI): domain Eukaryota; kingdom Metazoa; phylum Chordata; class Mammalia; order Rodentia; family Chinchillidae; genus Chinchilla; species Chinchilla lanigera. The sequence goes on from NW_004955494.1 coordinate 6,321,567, forward strand.
CAACACTTAACCACATTCCCAGTAAGAATTCCTTGTGCAAATTGACAGGCCAATTATAAAGTTTACATGAGTGATGGCTGACTGATTGTGTCAACCTGAGAAGTTTAGAAACTTAACTAAATCAACTCAGCAGTTCTACAACTTAAGGTGTAGAAGACCCACCCTAGAGCAGCTTGTTGCTGGAATAGTATAAAGAGGAAATGAGGAAGGACAGATCAGCTTCTGTTCTTCAGAGGAGTTCTAGTCATCTCCTCTAGCTTGGACATCATCTCTTGGCTTCCAGCACAGACTCTTCAGCTTCTGCCATGGATCCTTCAGCCTTCTAGCATAAACTCTTCAACCTTGCATCACAGACCCATGTGCCTCCTGATACAGACTCAGCCAGGACACTGCAGTGAGCTCCATACCTTGGACTGAATCCTGCAGTCTCCAGTGTGCAGACACCCTCTGCACACTTACTCATCCAATTCTGTGGCTGACCATCGTAAACCAATCTTGTAATTTCTCATATATTTTTATATCTTGAGTTATATCTATTTCTCTAGTAAATTACTGACTGATGAGTTGAGAATACAGGAAGATAATTTGGAAAAAGAATAAAAAAAGAAGAATATTACTGGGACTCATGACATATTTTATATCAATAATTAAGTCTTTGGTTAAAATATCATAATTAAGACAGTATGGTATTGACGGGATGTAGGCAAATAGAAACAAGCAGAATCCTAAGATAAAGTCCCCAAATATAACACATGGGCCACTACAGTTCAGTGAGGAATTACTTTTCTAATAAATAACATTGGAGAAAACTATGTATTCATGTGGAAAGCCTAAACAACATACACAAAATAAACTACATATAATGCACTTACAAATGAAAGGCAAAATAATACATTTTCTATTATACAGGACACTATCTCAATAAGACATACTGCAAAGAAAATATTGACTAATTAGGCTATCTTAATCAAGACACCTATTCATTAGGACTTTGATCAAGAGGTAAACCAGAGTGGGAGGATATTTTTAGACTATATGTATATATGGTAAACCAGAGTGGGAGGATATTTTTAGACTATATGTATATATGTGTATATGCTTGTATGTGTAATTGCAAAAACAATGTGTGACTATGAAAATGATGCATTAATACAAAAATTGAATGGCACAAGACTTGAAGACCCATTTCTCAAAAGAAGATATACAACTGGCTGTCAAGTACGTGGAAGGATTCTTTACATCAGCAGTCACCACAGAAATTCAGTTAAACATGAAGAATTTCATGAGTTGAGTGAAACATCTAGAATTAAAAATAATTCTAACAGCATTAAATATTGGAGAGAAGTGGAGCAACTGCTGCTTCTCACTTAATGGTACTATAAATTGCTATGACCATTTTAGAAATATTTGGCATTCTTTTCTGATGTTGAGCAAACATACATTTAAATTTTTATTGTCACAAACTTTGCAGCAAGTTACCACCAAACCCAATGTCTTGGTTAATTTTCTCTCTTGCTGAGACAAAATACCCAATGCCCAAAATGAAGGAAGGAAAGGTTTATTTAGCTTACAGTTTGTGGAGGTTTCAGTCCATACTTGGCTGTTTCCAAGGCAGAAGATAGCAAAGCAACAAGAGCAAAGGGGGGAATGGCAGCCGAACAGCAAAGCAGCCAGAGCAAAAGGGAGGAATGGTGGCAAGCAGCCTCTTTCCCTCCTTTACATTGTAAACAGGCTACCCCCACCTAAGGGGCATGTTGCTCTCACATAATCTCCATGCCCTCCTCTTCCATAGGCTCAGGATGTATACAAAGTAAGCACCCTGGCTTCCTGCTGAGTCACTTAGCCGAACCTCTAGACTCCCCAAGTTGACACAATGTATCAACCATAAAACCCAACAAGTAAAACAACTCATATCTACAGTGTTAAAAATCCTAAGGCAGAAGTCTGTGCACAGTTTATCTGAGTCTTCTGTCCAGGATCTCACAAGTTTGCAGCCAAGGTATCACTTGTCTTGTGACTTTGTCTGGAAGTTCTACTGGTCAGTCACCTCCTTCCATGCTTATCCCGGATGTTAGAATAGTTCATTTATTTTAGACTTCATGACTGAAGGCACCAAGCCAGCAGATAGCCCTCTTTCTCTAGGCTGCTACAATAATTATAAATATAGAGTAATTAGTTGCAGTAGTTTTATCTCATGGCCTAATTCACATAACATAACCTCATCAAAGAACTGATATCTTATACCTTTGTCACATTTCATGGCTAATAGCACCTCACAAGTCCTTCCATCACTGAGAAGGGAAGAGAAAGTACACAAAAGTGTGGGCACAGGAGGTGGGATCACTGAGATGACCTAAGAGTCTGTGTGCTATGTTTTTCCCCAACACCTTGACTACCAGACTTCTTACAAAAATATTCACAGCAAAGTTATTGTTAAATGTCCAAATCACTAAATAACTCAATTGTCCATCAGTGAAAAAGCAAATGAGTGAAAGATGGTACATTCTAATAATAGAAACTATAGCAGTGGAACAGGAACTGCTGTGTCACTCAAAAATATGGTTAAATGTATTAGACAAAATGGTAAGCCATAGACACCAGATGCAAAATTATTTGTGGCATAATTTCATTTACTTCAAATTAAATTCAGAAGGAAGCACAAGGAGTTTTAGCAGACAAACCAATGGCTACCTTTTGAATATAATGACTGACAAGGGTCGTAATGGCAGCTTCTGAGTAGAAGTGTTTTTATGTTGATCTCAATGCTGGTAATGTGGATGTGTTCAACTTCTACATATTCATCAAGCTGTATGCTTAGATGTAAGCATTTTACCAAATAAATTCTCATTTTGAGAAAAACATGCAAATATTTTAATTGTTTTAATTCTGTACACAATATATCAACTATCCTTAATCCTCTGCCACTTTATGACTTTAGATTTTTCTTGAGAAAAATGTAGATGTCCAACATGCAGTTTGATAGAAACAAAAAGAGGGCAGCAGGTTACTAGCTTATCTCCTATGTGGCATTTGCTGCCTATGTCCACGTACAGTGTTCGTTAACGTTATTCTCATCTTCTGAAGGTCCCGTGGTCCAACAGCCAGCATCTACCAGTTGCTTCTTCAATCAAATATTCACTCAATGAGGATCTTTAATCAATGTTATCAAAAAATAAGAACAAGAGAATTTACACTTTAGAGGCTCACAGATGAACAAAAGAGGAGAACTGTTAAGTATTAACATAGAAACATAAGTAATACCATATGTGACCAGAAGAATAAGTACTCTATCTTGAGAATACAAGAATTACTACTCAAAGAAAGGGTGGGTAAAGTGATATCCAAGGACAAGTAGGATATTCCTTGAAAGAAATGCACAAAAGCCAGCATTTATACGTCTACTACTTGTGGGGCACTGTACAAAATATGTGTGTGTGTGTGTATATATATATATGTATATATATATATATATGTGTGTGTATATATATAT
>NW_004955494.1:6325156-6352613 GCF_000276665.1 Chinchilla lanigera
TATATATATATATATATGTGTGTGTATATATATATATATATATATATATATATATATATATACATTTCAAGAGAGTAACAGATAAAATAAAGAGGTAAAGTAAATTTCTAAAGCTATAAACCTTAAGTTTAAGTGGAGACATATGAATAGGAAAGAATCTAGAAATCTATGTTTCTAGCTTTGCAGCAACAATACCAAAAGTATAATTATGTGGAAGAATTTGGTTTCCTCTAAAAACAAGCATTGCTTCATGGCTGAGCAGTGGGAGATGAGGTTTTCATGGTATCAGAAACCAAAAAGGAACACCCTGTAAAGTTGGACTTGACTAGGCAAGGAGCCCATTGAAACACTTTGTCATAGAGTTATAGTCAAGTTTTCTTTTTACTGTTAGAAAGGTCATTCTAGCAATACTGCAGTAGAAGGTAATGACACAAGTTAGGAAATCACATTAACTGCACAGGCAAGAATAGACTAAGACCACCTCAACTAAAGCAAGGACAGGAAGAATAGAGAAGGGAATACATTAAAGAAGTGGTTTTCAGATGTGGACAAGATAATGACGTTAGCACCACTTGCAAGCCTTTTGAAAGCACATACAAACCCTACTCTATAATGAATCAGAACCCCTGGGGAATGGGGCACAAAAATCTGAATTTCTTCATGATTTCCTGCTCATTCCAGTTCACACAAAAACTTAGCAATCACAGCCCTAGAGCATTAATTCTTAGCCCATGATATGCATTAGACTCGCCTGGGAGATTTTTAAGAGTCTTTAGTCCTTTACTCACACATTCTAGTTCAGTAGGTCTGAGGGGGCGCTTCGGCACATATATATTTTTAAAAGCTTCCTGGGTAATAATGATACATCTATGAATTAAGAACAGCTGGAACAGAAAATAGAATCTTACGTGATTCTTCACTTCATAAACAGAGACACCCTTACCATGGATGCCAGGTTTTCTCTGCTGTGGAAACCCTCTTTCTGCAAGAGTAACCTGCTAGTGCCTACACCTGAGGCTGTCTCTAGGCTCTCTCTACCTGAATGCCCTTTTGTGACTGTTTATGTGCCTGGGTATGCTCCTGCCCTCCAATGCTTGTCCTATATGAACTTCAGATATTTGTATTCCATTCAGCAAGTACCAGCAGGAAAAATGGCACATCTACTAAATGTTTATTTTTGAAATGTGTCAGATAATGGTTTGAGAGTGAGTGATTCGGTCTCTAATCATCACACTGCATCAGTGCACGAATCCAATTTAATCTGAATTTGTGGGGATATCCAAAGAGTCTTGCATTTGTCAGAATTGAAATTTAAGAAGCAAACAGAACAGCAGCAGAAAAGAGGCAGGCAGCAGCTGCAAAGTAGCTTCATTTCCTCCCAACCTCTTTCTGTCACCAGCCTCATATTTCAGTGCTATCCTAGATGCCCTACATCTTTCCTTTCACTTCAAGGTCTATGCTATTTTCTATTCCTAAAACATACAAACTTAACCAGGCATGCAGGCAGTTTGTGGTTGGTTAAAATGTGAGGGGTTGGCATAAAATCTAAACTCCTTAATATGACTTTCAATAACATGGCCAAGTGATTTACAATGAAAGTGAGGTGATTTAAGAATTAAAAGGAGTGCTAGTGGCAATGATGAATTAACTAGGTACACTAGGACCACCCCATTCAATTGAGTATATTTGTCATCCTTCCTGTAGCAGTTGATAATCTGTCCATAAGATAGCCAGAACTTCAGTAGTAAATGTTTTAATACAAACCTCACAGATGTTGCATAGTTTGCACGTAATTTATCCCCTGAATTTCACGTGCAAAACTTTTGGTCTTCAGTATGTAGGTGTTAAGGAAGGAGAACCTTTAAAAAAGAAGTGGGGATTAGTGGGAAATGATTAGTTGTGTGTGCTACATGCTTATCAATTGGTCAGTGTTGCCTTTGGGGAGTGGGTCCAGTCCCATGGAACTGGATTACTTCCTGCAAAAGCCTGTTGTTATAACAGAGAAAGACTAGCTGTTCCCCTATTCTTGCTTCTTCTGCACCAGAGCAAGGAGTTGCTGGCCCCATACTCTTGGACCTCAAAACTATGAGTTACATAAGTCTGTTTTCTTTATAAATTACATAGTCTCAAGTAATTTGTTATCATGACATAAAATAGACTAAGGCAGAAGTATTATTTCTCAACAGTGCAAGATCTGTTTCATTATTATCATTATTTGAACAATTAGATAATAGAAAGAAATTAAGTCATTTTCAGAGCTTTTTGCAAATAGAAAGAGACAGAATCAAAAAGAAAGCCTAAACTGATTGGTTTCTATATCCAAATTTTCCCTCAGATAAATACTTTTCTAAGTAGCCTATAACTTTCTAAAGTAGAATCAGGAGTTATATAAATCTGCATGTATTCCCAAATCTGTTTTTCTAAAAGACCCAAAAAACAAATCATTTATAACATGATAACACTAAGAAAATTAAGATATAACCATATAGTCAAAAATATAAATTCCTCTCTGCTTCTACTCTAAGCTAAAACAGTGTCTTTCACAGAGATAAACAGAGTAATCCTAATGGATTAATATTAATTTGGATTTATCTTTTTTCCCCTTCACTTCTAATACACCATATGAAGAATTTTCTTAACACTTCATTAAGAAAACCAGACAAATTTTAAACCAAAGATTTAGAGTGCTTTCACATATAAGACTGCAGACAAACACAAAAACTTCATATTAATTCTCTAATTAAAGGCTAAGAGGCACTTAGCAGTGTAAATTCCAGACAGTAGAAGAAACAAAGTGTGTTTCATGCTTAGTAAGTTTTGCTCCTGTTGTTGGCAGGTTCAAAGAGTTCGAAAGATAATCAGTGAAGCCTGAGCTTGTTATGGAACTTGGAGAATACATCTTTGACTTCTAGGAGTGGGATTCTATGTAGCCTCAATTCTACCATGAATAACCTGGGTCACCACTGCTGACCATCTTTGCCCTCTGATAAAGACAAAATCAAGTAGTTAAAACTTCTTGTGTTTAAGGAATTATGAGCCTACCTCTATCTTCTATTGGAGGGCACCAGAAAAACATCACTTCCTGCTTTTGTTTATTAGCTCGGCAGAAAGGAAACAAACATCCAAGTGAAAGATGTGCTGCATGATTATTACACTGGTAAGCAGTTGCTCCCCTCACCCACCACTCACTGAATTTGCCATACAGTGTGAACTAAAGGAAAACAAGAAACACGACTTTAATGTTGGGTTTATCTTTTCATTACAGACTTTTTTGTGATAGGAGGTCAAAATAATAAAACCTTAGATTGTTCTCCATCTATTTATTCATTAGGAAGATCCTTGCAAAACTAGTACCCTCTCTTGGTTACTTTTCTCTCATTGCTGAGACAAAATACCTGATGCCCAAAATTAAGGAAGGAAAAGTTTATTTAGCTCACAGTTTGTGAGGGTTTCAGTCCATACTTGGCTGGCTCCAAGGCAGTGTGGCACATGGCAAAGGGCAACCGTTCATGGTGGTGGAAAAGAGAAAAGCAGCAAGAGCAAAGGAGAGGAGTGGTGGTAAGCAGCCTCTTTCCCTCTCTTACATATGCAAACTATCTGCCCCAGGGATAGGTGTAGCACTCACACCCATAATCTCAGCATTGGATTATGGATGAATAATAAATCTAGAAGTCCACTCCATGACTGCATAAGGATTTGGGGGGACATGCAGACACAAACCATAACAGTTACTTTTCTCTCGTTGCTGAGACAAAATACCTGACACCCCAAATTAAGGAAGGAAAGATTTATTTAGCTTACAGTTTGGAAATTTCAGTCTATAATCAACTGGCACAAGGCAGTGTGGCATGACATAGGTAACACTTCAAGGTGGCAGAAGACAGGAAAAGCAGCAAGAGCAAAAAGGGGAGGTACAAGCCTCTTTCCCTCCTTTATATTGTAAGCAGGCTACCCCCCCTCCCAGGGGGCATGTAGTACTCCCATAGTCTCCATACCTTCCTCTTGCACAGGCTCACGATCTATACAAAATAAGGACCCTAGCCCCCTGCTCAGTCACTTAACCTTCTAAACTTCTCACATTGACACAATGAACAACATCCCAGAGCAGAAAGGGCATGTTCTTTTCACTCCAGGATGTAGAACTGCTGAGTCACTTAGTTAAGCTTCTAGATTCCTCAAGTTGACACAGTATATCAACCACAACATACTCTGAGAGGAATAGTTAGTTATGAGCATTATTCTTCTCAATCTGCTGTAGTAAAACATCATAGACAAGGCAGCCTAAACAAAAGACAGTTTTTTCCCACAGTTCTGAAAGCCCAGTAGCAAGGTACCAGGGGATTTGGTCTGCAGAGAGACCCTCTCTTCCTGGCTCATGGGCAGTCAATTTCTTCCTCTGTCACATGCTGGAGATGGAAAGAAATCAAACTATATAGTGTCTTTTTTTATGAGGACACCAGTCCCATCATGAGGATCCCACCTTCTTAGTCTCATCTAAAACCAATTATTTCGTGAAGACCTCTTCCGCAGTTAGCATCGCACTGGAGGTTAGATGTCAATGGAAGAACTTTTTGAGGCACAGCTGCTCCCAGATAGGTGTGCTCAGATCAACTCTTTTTCTGACCTTCGGTGTAGACTGGGCCACCAAAATCGTGAGTTCTCTCTTATTTGCCTATGCTGTAAACCTCAGTGGGCCACTGGGGCTAAGTTGTCTGATTCCTGGATGTGGTATTTACAATTATTTTGGTTCACTGACCCAAAGTCAGGCCCTTCATCTTGGGTTTTAATCTCAATAAAGATGATATTCTGAGCATATTGTACTTTTAACAATACTATTAACCACTATGACCGATTCCACCTCCAACAGATAAAGTTTTGTGGATTTCTTCAGCTACATGGTCGAACTAATTAGAGCATTTATATTCTTCAAGGAGGGGGTTTTCCCTCTGTATGAGTGTGTTGGGGGGATTAGTGGTAGTTGTGTTCATCCATAAGTAAATCTACGCTTGGCTAGTATTCAACACACTTATTCTATACACCGTACACAACACTCATGGGCAGAAATCCCACAGTGTGGCACGAGTCTGCCTTTCATGTAACACATCCTCCTCAACACATGCTTCCATGGAAATGAGAGACACCACCTGACTCACCAGTATCCAAGAGTAAGGTCACTGTTAGAAAAAAACAACTGACACATATCCTTCACAGCCATCAGGAAGAACTCCAAAGCGCTGGTCATAGCTGTCAGGATGCATTTAGCCCAAAGTCAGGAAAACTTTGCCTCCACAGGTTAAAACAACCTGGGAAAAAATTTTTCTCTCAGATAATGAGACAGAGGGAATAGTTGCAAGATTAATTTATTCAAGTGGTTCATTTGTAATTAAGAACAAGGGGTCTTTTTTCTCTAATGTCAATAATGTGTCAGCTACTCAAGGTAGCTTCTTACATAGTCCCAACGTGATCAGCTCTGCTCTGTGTATTATTCATTCAGATAAGGCAAGATCTAGTGGGGGAAAGTGGAGCATCACTTTCTTTGGGTCTTTTTATAAGAACAAAAAATCTTTCACAGAAAGTCCTTTGGCAGACTTCTTACATGTCAGAGGCTGGGCCAGTTTCACTCCCTAACCTATGAGTGAAAAGGCAATCAGATTAGCACGATTCATCTTGACAAGCTAGGTTCTATACCTGACTCACAGTGGAGAACTAGGGTGCCACCAGTAAAGGCCAAGGAAGGTACATTGGGTCAGTAAATTGTGATGTCTATTGCACTTAGCCACCAGAATTGATGAGCACCCCAAGAATATGCTCTTCCTGGTAGAAGGTAAGCTCACTTCTCATATCCATCTAATTCGCCCTTCCTCTGATATAGACCTGGGGGCTTCCAGGCACATAAAAAATAGTGGCCAAAAATGCTTGGGATGTTATCTGTTGCATCAGTACCCTGAGATAAGAAGGCATCAATCATTTAACAAACTTATGTAAATCTTTCCCCAAATGACTAGAGCTCTTGTTTCCTTTCACAAGTAGATGAAATGAACAAATAAATTACAGGAAAACTCAGATTCCATTCCTTGGGAGCTGTCACATGCTCCTTGCCTATGAATGCAGAGAGGAAGATAGAGAACGCAGGCTGTAATAGAATTTCAGCAAGACAGTAACCTGGGCAGCCTATATGGAGTCAGTAAATTGTGATGTCTATTGCACTTAGCCACCAGAATTGATGAGCACCCCAAGAATATGCTCTTCCTGGTAGAAGGTAAGCTCATATGGAGGTTTAAATTAGATGTCCTTCTGCCAGCAGAGAATCACTCTGCTGTTCTGGCAAACCCTTTCCTGCAACCATTTATGTAGGAAACGCTCAATTATTCAAGAAATGTTGGTGATGATGCTTTTCATATTAATTAGAGAAGAACTGTATGCGAATGTTAAAATATATCCTATTTTCAGCTAAGAATTAAACATTTTTGCATAATAATCAGGCTTTTGAAACATTTTCTCTAAACCTATAAAGTTCCATTGACCATATTAATTTTAGGTTGCAATAAAACATATGATGCTTCTGCTCTGCTGCTATTTTTTTAGCTATGATATTAAGATCCACCATGTGGATTGCCTTTGCAGAAAAAAGGAATCTGAGTTTTCAGGTGCATTTATGCTATAAGGATGGCAGACAGTGTGAAAGTGTGAGATTTAGTAAGAAATGACTTGATTTAAATTTTGTCTTTGCTAGACAAGATAGTGGGAATTCAGCAATAATTGTTAAATTGCATATTGTTCTCTTAAAATTAGTTGTTCTGATTACCAGATATAAGCATGCAAAATTGGTCAAGAGAAAAAAAATTTAAGTATTAACTGTTCCTTTCAATAAACAAAGAGACATCAGCAATACACTTAGCCCAGCTATCCTTGTATATATATCTTGCATTCTTGCATCTGGTAATCTGGGCAACTTTGTTGAAGATAACAATATGTAATATAAAAACCACTGCTAATTCCTATCATCTTGTTTTGAAATTCTGTACTATTTTTATTGCTTCTGTATTATTTTGTTTTTGTCCTCCTTGCTGTTATTTTGTTACTGTTTCCTTCTCCTTTAAATAAAAACAGTTTCTAAATTTTGTCTTTGCTTTTTAACTATATCCCTTAAATGGATGAATCACTTTTAAATTGTTTATTCATCAATAGAATGGAGACAAGATTGTCTACTGTGTAGGCTGCTGAAATGAAATATTCAGTGCAGTATGTGACAGACACACAGGAAGCATTTGGGCGATGATAGATATTAGTATTTATAATGAATTTGAAATAATTTGCACGTACTTGATGCTATTAGGCTAAGTAACATAGACCCAGACACACAGGCAGCATTCACTCTGCTTTTATAGACTTGCAAATTGAATTTATAAATGGGTAAGAATTAATACCCATTTAAACTTTTTTTTATTTTAAAGAGAAGAAAACAGTAACAAAACAACAACAATGAAGACAAAAACAAAATAATACAAAAGCAATAAAAATGATACAGAATTTCAAAACAAGGTGATAGGAATTAACAATGGCTGTTATATTACATAGTGTTATCTTCAACAAAGTTGCCCAGATTACCAGATAAAATTTAAAGTCTCCTGTGGTGGTAAGTTTCATGGCAACTTACCTGGGCCACAGTCCCTAAATTGTGTGATCAAACATTATTCTGGATGTGTCTATAGGGATTTTTATGGGTGAGGTTAACATTTAAGTTTGTACACTTTGAATAGAGCAGGTTTTCTTCCATGATGTGGATGGCCTCATTAAATCAACTGCAGGTCTGACTAGAACAAAGACTGACCTGTTCTGAGCAGAAGGGCATTCCACGAAGGGGTGCCTTCCCTCTTGAACTGCAATAAAGATTCTTCCCTCAGTTCCCAGCTTGCTGGTCTTTGGATTTAAACTGCAACACTAGCTTTTCCCTGTTGTTCAGCCTGAAAGTGTTTGGACTTGAACTATAGCTTTGTCTCTTCCCTGGGTGCCCAGCAAACCAAGTCACTCTGCAGATATTGGGCTTGCCAATTTCTATAATCTTGTGGGCAATTTCCTCAAAATAAAGTTCTGTCCCCACACACATTCTATTGATTCTATTTTTCTGGAGAATCCTGACTAATATACATCCTCAGGCTAAAATTGTGTGCCATGTCTGACCCCTTGGCCGGAGCAAGCAGATGGAACATAAACACCATGGCCCTTCACACTAAATGATGTTGCTCCTACCTGCAGTAGCAGGCAGGTGTGGTTCTTGCCATTGGATAAAAGGCAAGATGAGCATCAGTCCTTCTTTGAGATCTAGTCATAATTAATACTCTTAGTAACACTTATCAAGCAAGTTAAGGTCCAATCAATGCCACCAGCTCAAAGCCCTATTTAGTCACTTCCTCAAAATTTCTGTATTCGTAGTAGATAGTTCTTTTATCTCTATTTAGGATTAATTCAGTCTTTCTTGTCACAATTTATCATTCAACCTCTCTAGGTTCTCCATTATCTTCTGCACTTAACTTCTCTTTCTGTCCATCATCTATATCTACTGATTTATTGTCAGGCACTGTTTCCTTATTTACATTGTTCTTCTAAGGCAGAGATGAACCCATTAGTGGAATGTATCTATAATTTCTAATGCCAAAACTGAGCCCACCTGTTAGATAATTTACATGGGAACATATTTATCCCTTAAAGATACTGGTTCTTATTTTCTTCCAGTAGACTATGACTGGTGAGGTTAAAGTTTATGAAGACCAATTGAATTACTTCAATGAAAAATAGGATGAGAAAATATCTATTTTTTCCACTTGGAAAGAGAGTCAGGGAGCTAACATTTATGTAGTCCTGGAAGTTTATTTCTTCAAATTTAGTCTATTCCCATAAAAGGCAAACTTGCATTAAAACTGCCGGAGTAATGGTAAGGTGATAAACAAAGTTAAAGGCAAATTCCCTGAATGAAGGCACAGCAGAGCAGCTATCCAGCTGCTGGGTACTGGAAACTCGACTGTGAAAATCAAACTCTGTATAACAAACAGATCACTACTGACCTATAATCTTATAACATAACCCTGAGATCTCTATAAGCTAAACTGTCAATAAAATAGTATAATATTTGGAAATGATATATTGGTAGTGCACTGCATCAGAAAGGATGAAAATAGACACCTCAAGGAGGACTTTAAAAATCCACTATGAAATGTCTATGCACAGAAGCTACTCAATGTGTATGTGGAATTTGGGGAAAATATCTCTGAATATCTGAAATGTGTGAGATATTTAAGTATAAGTATTGAAGGTTATCAATACCTTATTAACCTTTTAAAAAGAGTGTGCATATTTCTATCTCCAAGTTTTGAGCGGAAAAAAAAAAATCTTCTGGGGTGGGTAAAGTTGAAAGATGTTCCCCAAGATTTCATTTTCTGATTATTCAACCAAACACTATCAAAGTAGGGCTGACAGAGATTTTCCAAATATAATTGAGGTTGTGGAATGGAAAGGAAGAGAAGCCTATAAGATCCAGATGCCCAATCTAATCACTTGGCTCACTTAAAGTAGAGAAATTTCTCCAGCTGGACTCAGGCAGGATGTGACAGAAGAAATGAGTGAGAGAGACTGGAAAGAAAAACCAGTGGTGCTTTAATGCTGAGAAGAGTGGGACCTCAGTACTATCATGGAAATTCTGCCAACAACATAAATGAACATGGAATGACCCCAAACAATCCCAATAAAGCCAACATCACCAAGAGCCTTCATGGAGATGAGACACAAAATCAGAGACAATAACCACGATCTCTCCAAGAACTAAATCCAGCTCAGCCAAGATCAATCACTAAATGAAATTCCAAGTCTACAGGTGGAATTATGTGCCACCCTAAACATACATTAGAATGGAATTTTAAAATACTGTCACTTCTTATACCAAAACTGGGAGAAAATATTACTTGTGTAACAGTTTTACAAAAATACTATATCTTTTTCTACTTAATGTCTCAACACATTTATATTAAGAATATAGAGCAGCAAAATAATATTAATAACTACCAAATATCTTTTTGAATACCTAACCCTAACCCTAACCCTAACCCTAACCCTAACCCTAACCCTAACCCTAACCCTAACCCTAACCCTAACCCTAACCCTAACCCGAACCCTAACCTATTAAAAAGAGTTCTGCGATCAAGGTCCATTACCTGTAATGTAAGGAAATAAGATGTGGTTGATGAAGGTATTTTTAAAAAGACACTAATTTACATCCCATGTAGAATGAAGCATTTCTATACAAGGACTACTCAAGCACAAAATCTGTGTACAGCCTTGGGACAGTTCACTTTTGATTACTTGATTTTCAATGCCTTTAGTTTGTATTTCTTAAATAGAGGTGCAACTATCCTGGGAACAAAGTAACAAATGTATTATTTTTGTATTCTTGGGGTTTCCACAATGTCCAGCAAAAAGTGCATGAAATTTATGGAATGAATACTACAATTATCTTTGTTCTATTGGCTAATTACATACTATGATGAAAGGAGAATTTTTGATGTGTGGAATACATTTACTTTTAAAATTATATCATGACTTGGTTTCTCTGAAGAACAGAAACCTGCAATAGTTCACTATTTTTTCTAATATCTAAGATCTGATTTACTAACATGTGTTTAGCTCATTGGAGTTTATTGAGACAGCTGGGCTATGAAAACATGTGCTGATGCCAATAGAGACAGACAATTTTAGTAGATACGCTACCTGTCTGGAATTTCTGCAATTTTTCCTCTTAATGATTCAATAAACACATGTGATATAATTTGATGTTTAATGTTTTACTATTTTATTAATTCAAACATTTTCTTTTTATTCATTATCAAATCTCAGAGGTTAAATTTATTTAGTTATATGAAATTATGTTTTAAAGAAAAACTTCAAGTTCATTTAATTAAGTTTAATCACATACATTTGTGTGTGTGTGTGTGTGTGTGTGTGTGTGTGTGTGTGTGAATTTCATATATGACCAAGATTCTTGATACATACAGGTCAAGTCAATAAAGCATCTCATCATTAACCCTGATTGATGTGTTTTCTTTGTCCAAATGGACACACAATTAATCTAAAACTTTTAGACAATCATGGCATTCCCATAGCCTGGTTTCTGGCCTCCTTTCTCCCGAAGGAAAGTGGCCAATGAGTTCCCAATATTAAAGACCTGTTATCTTTCAGTTCACAGAAATAAGCCATTAGTGTATTGCCTAAATTCAGCATCATGTGCAAGTATGGCCTTACTAAAATGGCTAAATTTTCATAAATAAAGGTAGACTGAACTGTCCAGGAGAAAATAAATATTCTCAGAATGCATCTGCCAAACACGATCCTATGAAATGACTCCATGGTTCCCCAGTAAAAGTACCTAACCATTTTTCATTTCCTCAAAAGGAACTAAAAAGCCCATTTCTGCACATATACTTTAATAGATGTGGAGCCCAGGAAAATTCACAGCATTCTTCCTCTCAGCCCAACAAGTTACCAGTGCATTTTCTCGTTTCACATGGAGGATGGCTTTGAAAGGGAGAGAATGCCACAAAAAGGAAACAATCCACAATGATGTGTGCTGCTGTCCAGAGAAGGTCAGCAATATGACTTTAATTCTTCTTGCTGGGATATGGAATGGAGAAAGGAAAACTATCCCCAAACCCCACATACACATGATTTTTTAAACCTCAAATTCCATAAAAACTCCAGGAGATGAAATTCTCTTCCCAAGCTTACGTCTCCAGCTCACTGTTCAGCCACCAAAATCAAAGAAAGCCCTAAATGTAATCTTATTGATGTGTCCATATCACAAAAATACAAAATCCAGTGAGCAGTGGTACAAAGGTCAGTTTTGAGGGTCATTGTAATGATAAAAAGATAAAAAATATGTAGTCATCTTTTTTATTTTAAAGAGAAAAAAAAAAAACACTAAAAACAATGATACAAATTTCAAACCAAGATAGAAGAGCAACAATAATTAGTACATTACTTATTATTGTCTTCAAAGTAGTTGCTCAAATTAGAGGATGCAGCCATGAAAAACTGATCAGACTCCATAAGCACAATCCTTTCTTTTCAAAGAACTAATAGAAATTAGTAGTATACTGTCTTAACTACCACACATATTTTTTTCCTTTTCCCTTCCTTCTTTTTTTAATTTTTTATTTTAAAAATAAAAGGAGGAAAACATTAACAGACAGACAACCTTTTACAAAATAGCAAAGGAACAGTACAGACAATATAGTTACAAACAAAGTGGTAGGAAATTAACAATGCTTGTTGTATTACACATTGATACCTTCAAAGTGGTTTCTCATGAAAACAGATAGAGACATGCAATATTGACCAATAAAGGACTCATTAACAGTTTCTAAGAAATAGAAGACAGTAGAACAACTATGTTAACTATCCTGTATATACATACATACAAAATTTCTCCTTCTTTCCCTTCTCTTTTCCCACATCCCAGTTGCCCTTTACCCTTGAGCATTTTCCTATCATTTCACAATGTCTATCATACCTCCGAGTTTAAATCTTTCCCCCATCCCAGTTTCTCTTTCCTTTTGAACAGTTTCTTCCAGCCTTGACTCCACTATACTTGGCCTCATTCATCACTTTATCCTGCCCCCTACCAATCTTAACACCCCTCCCCACCAAAATGGTAAAAATTATTCCACTAAGACAAGATCACTGCATACAAGTAATGGTATATGTTTGATTTTGTTATATAACTGTAGAGTTTGCTCCTGTGGTTGGAAGTAGCAGGTTAATGGTTACCATAGTCTGTCAGCAGTTAAGTTGTACTTGAAATTATTGTTATTACTGACTGTACTACTTTAGCCATGAAATGATATCCGTTACAATCTGTTTCTCTTCCCTGCATGGTAGCGCTGTGATTATATGTGGTCGTAATCAGCACTACAACCCAGTACCAAAGGATTGGGTGCTGAGCCAAATAGTAACTTTGCATCCTTTACAAATTGGGAAAGTAGGTTCCTGGGATAGCTATAGAGAACCACTATGTCTAGAAGACATCCCTGAAGAACAGACATCGAGGGAATCCTCAATACTAGTGATAATGCTACCATAATAAATCAGCAAACACCAACATCAAAAACAAAATAAAATAAAAATGAGAAAATAGAAAATGACAAGATGCAGAAGCAAAATGCAGCCCCAGGCCCCCAGCCTACCCAGGACAAGCCTGGAGCACAATGACATAGATGAAACTGGAAGACAACATTGGAACTTTCTGAAATTATAACAACAGAAATTTAAAAAAAAAAAAAATTGGAAAAGGCTATGGAGAAAACAATCTTTCAAGTACAGGAAGAAATAATGCTTAAAATTAAAGATATTAGAGAAGAACCAGATAAAACCATAGATGATCTTTTAAACTAATTTACTGGTGATTACTGGTGAGACATAGAGAAAATATTGCAAATATACCTGCAGTGGTGTCTTTATATGTTAATTTTAGTTCCAGCCTCTTTTAGTTTGTTTTACATTTGTATGTATTGAACCATCACATGCAATTCAGTGAATTTGGTTAGATTATTTTCTCCTGGGTTCTAATTTGGTCTGTATAGGACACCTCAGAAGTGCCATATTGAATAATTTTGTAATAAATGGACAGCAAGGAAAATCCATTTGAACTGTTTGATTTTCTGTTCTGACTCAGCATAGACAAATAAAGTGAACACAAGAAAAATGGTTGGGTTTAAATAGCCACGTAGAGGAGGAAAGGGCAAAGTCCTGGGTGGCCTAGATGAATTTGATGTTAATAAACTACACATATATAAACTTGAGTTACTATTTTGCATGGGATAGTTCTAGCTCCGTATTTATTCTTAAGGATGAGATGTCTTACAAGTCTTCAGATACAAACAAAGATTTATTATGAGCTACGTTCATTTCTATCTATGTTTCACTGCAATTGTTGCTGAGCATGACAAATGGAAAGATACTGTCATTCTTCATATTTTCTTCCTCAGAGATTAAATCTTTGATTCCAATAAATAATTTGTCTATCTGCCCTTGTGATTAAAGTCTGAAATACATGCTTGCAATCAGTGGAGTGCATCATACAAAGCAGATTCCAAAACATGAAATTTCTGCCTGTGATACTTAGATTAAGAATGCAGAATCATTCCTCAGGATACCCGGGCAGCATTGGCTGACATGATGAAAAGTTCATCATCAGATTGCTTTGTCCCATAGTCCTGCAGGGTAAAAAAAAAAGCTCTCAAACTTCAAACATGTGTTTATTCCTTTTGTTACACTGCAGGCTTATTGAGCTTCTGATAATTATATCATAACTAAGACTGTCATTCAGAAAGCAATAGTGCGTTCCACCTGTGCTCTGGACCAAATCAGGTCTGGTTAGCATGCACCACTCAAGGCAACTTAAGCACAGTTTTGCAAACTACATATTTGTAATTCATACAAAGAACACAAGTAATCTACTAAAGAAAGTGAGTAGGAAGAACATGAATATTTCATTTCTGCTGCTCATTGTTATTGGTTCAAATTTTAGCTCAAGTTCTAAGGAATATTTATTGTTAATTGTATAAGCCAAGGTGAGGTCTCAGTGTAGCATTCTTATTTATATGCATGCTTTATCTAATACATAGGTTAAAGGCAGAGTCCATGACAGATTGAAGAAAACCTCTGAGAGTTTTATATCCAGATATGTGATTTACCTGCTGCTATTCAATGCAGGAATCATACTATATACAGTGCTGTAACTTTTGGAAGCTTTAGGTAATCAAGAACTGTGCTATTTCCTATGAATTTCTTCATGCATCAGGGCTCACAAGCATTCTCTGAAGTACTTAATACAAACTTCACTTTGTAGGTGAGAAAGCTTGGCTATAACAATATTAGTAAGTGGGGTCACCATTGCCAACCACCTGGGGAACTCAGACTGACACTCCTTGCTCTGTGGACATTGTGAGTTGTGCCTGAGTTTAGGGCACCATTAGCCAGCTGCTGTGGGAACTTGGACTGGAGCCCCATACCCCGTGTTTATTGTGGGTCACACGTTAGTCCTGGTCACCGTCAGCCAGCCACCTGGGGAACTAGAACCTGTGCCCCTTGCCCCACATTCATTGTGGATCATGCCAGAGGCCCTGGGAACCCTCAGTCATCTGCCTGGGGAACTCAGACAGGTGCTCCAAGTCCCACTGATATTGTGGGTTGTGCCCAAGGCCCTGAAAAGACAGGTATGCCACATCAGCTACCTGAGGACCCCAATCTGACACCACATGTTATTCCGACATTGTGGGTCAGCCTGAGGCCCAGGAATCCTCAGTCAAGTAGCTGGGGACCTTGGTCCTGAAAGCCAACACTCCATTGCCATCGGGGCTCTTTTCTGAGCTGTGCATTTCATCAACTGCCTGGGGATCCTGGATGTGATGGCAGACCTCCTGCTGCCAGCATGGGACAAGATTGACAGACAGGAAATCTAGGGGCCCTAGAGACCTTCCAGTGAGCTGTCTGGGAAGGGTGAGGCTCAGCACTTCACCTCCAATATCCAAAATGACAAGATGAAGGACAAAAATGCAATCTCAGAACTGCACACCCACCAGAACAAGTCCAGGAGATATCAACATAGGAGAACTTGGAAGTCACACACCTGAAGTCTCTGAAATGATTGCAACTGAAGTAAAGAAACAACTTCATAAGGTCATAGAAGAAATCAGATAAAAAACAATCTCTCAGGTAAAAAATGAAATGACAACAATAATGAAAGAATTGCTCAGCACATCTAAAGAAGACATATATAAAAAATAGATGAAAAAACTAAAAAAAATAGATGAGCATAGAAAAATAATAGAAACATCAAATAAACAATATAGGAAAGAACTAGAATGAATGGAAGAGACTCATACAGATATCCAGGAAATCACAATCTCCATCAAAAGCTGGCAAAACCACTTGAATGAAGCCTCAGATAGACTTTCAGATCTTGAAGACAGCATTGCAGCTAATGATTGTGAACAAAAAGACCTCCTAAAAATTACAAGGAACCAGGAAATAATTCAACAATTGCAAGAGGATGCAATGAGAAACAATGTAATACTGATAGGCATCATCAAAACAGTAGGAGTCAACACAAATGACGTAAGACTATTTGCACAAGTAGTAGCACAAAATTTCCCATGTATGAAAAAAGAATCTGCTATATAGGTAAGTGAAGCATATAGAACTCCAACAAGCCATAACCAAAATAAAACTACATGCAGACATATAATAATCAAGATCCCAGAAATCCAGCAAAAGGATATAATATTAAAAGCTGCTAGAGAAAAGAAACAGATCACCTATAAGAGAAAGCCCATTAGAATCATGGAAGATTTCTCAAAATAATGAGGTATTCCTCATCTTAAAATAAAACAACTTCCAACCCAGACTATTGTATCTTGCAAAACTATCCTTCAAATTTAATGGAGAAATAAAATATTTCCATGACAAAGAACAACTGAAGAACTTCAAAAACACCAAAAAATATCAGTAAGTAACTCAAAATGACAAGTAGATATTGCTACACCCTA
The DNA here is from genome assembly GCF_000276665.1 of Chinchilla lanigera. Lineage (NCBI taxonomy): Eukaryota > Metazoa > Chordata > Mammalia > Rodentia > Chinchillidae > Chinchilla > Chinchilla lanigera. The sequence continues at coordinate 6,341,749 of NW_004955494.1, forward strand.
TGATAATAGCCAAAATCCAGAACTTTGGCAAACAAACCCTGGCAAGGGTGTCAAACAGCAGGACATCTTATGGCTGACAGGAATGCAAAGGTTTCATCCACTTTGGAGCACAGTGTGGTAGTTTCTTACAAAGCCAAACCATGCAATCCAACAATCTTACTCTTTGGTGTTTACCTAAAAGAAAAATTACATTCACACAAAGACGTACACACATATATTTAGAGCAGATTTATTCTTACTAATAAAAACTTGGAAGCAACCAAGTTTTCAGTAGGCAAGTAGGTAAATACACTGTGATGCAATTGAACAATGAAGCGTTGGTGTTAAAAGGAAATGAACTGTCAAGCCATAATAGGACAGGGAGGAATATTAAATATTGTATATAACACTAAATGAAAGAAAATATTTTGAAAAGTCTACACAATCTACCATTACAATTAGATGACATTATGAAAAAGGAAAAAAAAAACTATAGAGATGATGAAAAGAACTATAGAAGATGGTTGAACAGGGCAGGGAAGAGGGAGGAATAGCTGGACCATAAAGGATACTTAGAACAGCAAAAATGCTCAATATGAAGTATAATGTAGTGCATAGTTTTAGTATATGATTGATTGCCTCCAAGGCAGAAAGATCATGGTACAAGGATGTAAAGCTGTAAAGCTGCTCAGTTCGTGGTAACAGGCAAGATCACCAAAGAGGAGTGAAAACAGGAGCATATATATTACTCAAAGTTAGGCCTACATGACCCACCAGACACATCCTAGGAGAACAGTTTACACATCTGCTAAGCATTTCTTAATCCAGTGAAGCTACTGTGTCATAATTAATGGTTACAAGACTGTCATGAAATAGGAAAATTTAAAAGAAGTACTTTAGAAGAAAGATTGTCATCCCAAAAGAAAAGTCTAATATGAAATCAACAATGGTAAGTAAAACTAATTGTAAATCTGTGAATAAATCTGTCAATATAGATATGCACAAAATAATTATGACATATAATATGTAGGGTTATCAAAATAAAATACCAGATAAAATCACAATCACTTATGACATGAATTATTTGAATTAGTGCTAACTTACTTTAAAAAAAGAAGAGAAAGCTATAGATTCTTAGAATTAGATGTACATATTAATTTTTATTGTTGTATGTTTGTGATACATAATATTTACATTTTCTGCAGAGTTTTATATATATATATATATATATATATATATATATAAAATGATCATTTTTATTCCCTTTTTACTTCCACTCCAGCTTCTCTCTCCTGTTGCTGATCCCTTTCTCCAACTCCAAAGAGTCTGCTTAGCCATTTCCTACTATCTCTCCTTTATTTTACTCTTCAATTTATTTATATTTCAAGTTTGTACAATAAGCAAAACCATGCAATATTTAACTTTCTATACATAGACTTTTATTCAGCCATAACAAGAATGACTTCAAGTTATATGCAGGAAAATGGATGGATCTCAAGAATGTAATATTAAATGAAATAATTTACACATATTAAATTTCCAACATCATACTGAATGGGGAAAAACCTAAAAATTTTTCACTAAAATCAGGAAGTAGATCTGGTTGTCCACTTTTGCTTTCCTAATGAACATAATTAGCCAGAGCAGTTATAGAAGATAAAGAAATAAAAAGAATACAAATAAGAAGGAAAGAAGTCAAGTTGTTCTTATTTGAAGATTATATCATTATATACTTAGAAGAACAAAAGACTTTTAGAGATGATAAACAAATTCATCAAAGTAGAACACAAAATCAATATTTTAAAAATCAGTAGGTTTTCAATGCAGCAATAATTAACTAATGAGAAATAAATCAGGAAAATAATTCCATTAACAACAGATTCATTAAAAAGATTAAAATACCTACAAACTAACCTATCCAAATCAGGAGTAAAAGGCCTGTACAGTGAAAATTACAGAACACAGGAGAAATAAATTGAACAAAACTAGAAGATGGAAAGACCTCCAAATTCATGAGCTGGCAGAATCAATATTGTTAAAATGGACATATTACCAAAAGTAATCTACAGATTCAATGCAGTCTCCTTCAAGTTTGCAATGACATTCTTCACAAAATTAGAAAAAATATGCTAAAGTTCACACAGAAGCGTAAAAAGCCCTGGATAGCAAGAGCAATCCTAAGCAAAAAAATGCAAGCCTGGAGGAATTACAATACACAATTTCAGATCCTATAGCACTGCAAAGTGATAATGTATTACTCAGTATTTCTGGTGCTGGGACACAAGAACTGACACCCACAATTTAAAAGATGAATGATTTAATTTGTCTCATAGTTCTGTGCATTCAGTTTAAGGTCAGCTGACTCTAAGGGAAAAATATCATGGTAGATGGACATGACAGGAAGAACTGTTAATCTCATGACAGTAGGAAGCAGAAAGAGAAGGGAGGGCCCAGGGAGGAAGATTGCACCCACCACAGTATCCTCCCAGTGGCACACCACTTCTATTCATGACCTACTTCTTAACAGCACATTTGTCTATGAATTCATCAATGGATCAATCCACTGATTACTACTGTACATCCATGACATACCTCTGCATATAGGAGAGTTTGGGGGCACATTCTAGATCTCTACAGTTGCATTTTATCCCTGATTCCAAAGTGCTCAAGTCCATCACATGATGTAAAATGAACTTATTTAATATTTAAAAACCACCAAATTCTTACAAGTTTAAGCCATATTAAAAAGTGTAAGTCAAATACTTTCTTCAGAATCAAAGAGTTAAATGTGAGCCCATGTCAAAATCAAAAAGAAAGTTAGATAATTCCAAACACAATTTCACTTGATAAATATTCCCATTCCAAAAGGGAGGACCAGAGGGATAAGAAGGAATTCAGCCAAAGCAAGATGAAAACTCAGCAGGGAAAACATTGAATTCTGTACCTCCATATCTAGCACCCAGGGGTGGTTGTAGCTAGATGTGGCCATGAAAGATTGTAGTTTACATGGTCTCAGTCTTTGGGGCAGCTCTGTTCTGTGATTGCAGCTTTCCCTAGTAGATGCTACTCATTGTTACACAACTGCATCTTTAGCTTCATTCTCACAGCTTCAAATACTGTTGTCCCAGGCTTTACTTTGATATCTAGGTGGATGTCTATGTGACCCCATAACTCTTGCATTCTGCATGCCTGAAAAATCAGCACCACACACATGAGGTCAATATATGCTATCAACTTGAGAAGTAGCCTGGCCCCCTTGGAGCACAGAAGCCTCTGAGGGTTTATGTGATTGAATTTGGGGAAAGAGTTCCCTGTGTGCCCCTGAATGAGCAGGATGTCCTGAGGTTCTCTTCTAGAAGCAAAGTCTTTAAAAGTAGTTTGTCCTTTTATATAGTTGACCTGTAATTTTGGGGTCTTGTCATTTCCTAAAATGCCCTTAAGGCATCATTCCTATCCTCCTAATATAAGATACTTGGCATTTTTAAATGCTAATCTTTTCAGCAGTGATGTTGGTCTTAGTTTTACAGTCACTTCTTAGACAAGCTGAAAAATTTTTGCATCTTCTCTGGCTTTGCATTTTGCTCCTGATTTTCACCATAGATCTGGCTAAACACAGCTATCAGTATCCATGCCACAATCAAAATGTTGAGCTACTTTGAAATTTTTGTACACATTAATTAGTCCACCGCATTTACATTCAGCCCCATACAAAGCCTTAGGACATGGACAAAATGTAGGAAAATCATTTGGTAGAAAATACATGACCTCTGGTTTAATATCCAATAGAGTCCTTCTTCCCAACTGAAATCCCATGAGCCTGGTCTTTGCTGTTCACATTCCTATCAGCTTTTTGGCCTTCTCAGTTCTTCCAGTATCATCTATGAAGCACTGTTCACAGCATTCCAAGGCTACTCTAGACTGTATCATCACATTTTTCCAACTCTTCTTGAAAACCGGATCCAAACCCTTCTGAACCACAGGGTCAGGTATAGTCACAGTACAGCAGAATGCACACCAATTTGGTACCAATTCCTGAACTGGTCAGTTTTCCCGACTAATACATTGCTGTGACACAGTACTTGACCCCACAATTTAAAGGAGGAAATGTTTAATTTGGTTCATGTTTCATAGTACCATGGTCAGCTCCAAGGCAAAAACATCATGACAGGAGGGCACAACACAAGAAAGCTGCTTACTTCATGGAATCAAAGAAGCAGAGAAATCAGAGAGAAGGAGGAAGAGCAAGGTAGTGATATATATACAAGATAGTTAAGATAATTACACAGGTAATTTCTCTTAGTTCATTGAAAAAAAGATTTGTCCTAATATTGTCTGGACATTATTTCATGCCTATATTTTTCTTTTTTGGTACCAGGAATCAAACTCAGGACCTTGTGCTTCCTAGGCAGGTGCTGTGCTGCTGAACTATATCCCCGGCCCCACATGCCTATATCTTGTACACTGAGTAACTACTATGAAAATAACACTGTGCAACATGTTAATTATTGTTCCTCTCCTATTAGCTGACTTGAAAATCTGTTTTATTTCTATTTTTCTTCTTCTTTTCAAAATAAAAACCTAAAAATCAATTAAGAATATGTATAGAAGGATGGCTGGGATAACTGTACACCTGATGTCTAATGGTTTGTTGAAAGGAAGAGTTAATGTTATTTATTTATTTATGTTTTGACCAATTTTGCATGCTTTATCCCGTAATCTGAACAACTACCTTGAAGGCAACAATATGCAACATAAAAACCACTGTTGAATTCCTATCATCTTGTTTGGTGAAACTCTGTATCATTTATAATTTTCTGTTTTTCTGTTTTATTCTCTTTGATGGTTTGATTAATCTTGTGTGCTTACATCTGGTAATTTGACCAACTCCGATGAAGATAAAAATATGTAACATAATAACCACTGTTAAGCCTTATCATTTTGTTCTGAAATCCTGTACCATTGTAATTGTTTTTGAGTTGTTTTGTTTTTGTCTATGTTGTTGGCATTTTGCTATTTTTCTTTTTCTCAATTCTCTTTAAAATAAAAAAGAATAGATCAAAGACCTAGTTATAAGACTCGAGACTTTACTAGATGATAACATAACCAAAAACACACAAATAACTCATTCACTAAATTAGTAAATGAATGGAAAAGATACTTCTCAAAGGCATAAAAGACCAGTAATATATGAAAAATGCTCAAACGCTTTATACAATAGAGAAATGCAAATCAAAATTACACCAAAATTCTATTTCACCCTAGTCAGAATGGCTATTATCAATCAATCAATCAATAAATCAATGTTATCCAGAATGCAAGCAAAAGGAATCCTACTGCACTGCTAGTTGGAATATAAATTAGTGCAGTGATTATGGAAATCAATATGAATATTCCTGAGAAGCCTAAAAATAAAACTATCATTTTACCCAGGTATATCACTGTTTTGTATAGTCAAAAACATTAAAATTAGTGTACTCTAGGGATATCTGCATATTCTGTGTATTGCACCACAATTCACGGTAACAAAAGTACACCATCAATCCAAGTGCCCATTAATGAATGAATGGTTAAAGAAAATGTAATGTATATAAACAGTGGAGTATTATTGAGCCAGAGGAGCAAAATTATGTCATTTGCAAGAAAATTAGTGCAAGTGGAGAGCATTATGCTAACAAAATAGGCCAGACTCAGAATGACAAATTTCTCATGTTTTTCCGAATGCGTGGGATCTAAAAGACAAAAGAAAAGATGCATGAAGATATAAGGGGGACTATTATTAGATAAGAGAGAATAAGGGGAAGAAAGTATAAATAAGGATAATAAGGAGGGTGGGTGTGATCAAATATGTGTGAGTATGAAATACATTGAAACCAAACAATCCACAAAGCTAACAGATGCTAGAAAATATATTTAAAAATTTCAATTGCAACAATCAATATTATCAAAATGAAGACTATAACTTCTAAATAAATGAAAAAATGATAAGTGAAACCATTATTTAACCTCTAAGTGAACAAGAGAGAAGAAAAACCAAGAGAAAATGTATTGTAGAGAGTCTAAAGAAGATGATACAGATAGAATAAAATTAGGAATCTCAATAATTTTTATGAATTAAGCTGGTTCATTAAATAGCAAACATTTCCATTTTTTGTATTTCCCTCTACTGCTTTCAAATGGCATATATCATAAGAACTGAAAAGTGGAAAATGAAGGATAAGGAATTATTTATGAGGAATATTTTAACTAAAGTGGAACTGTTCCTACCTTCAGGTAAACCTAAAGCAAATGGTATTAATACATAAAAAATATAACTCATTAAAAAGATACATACCAACTTCAAATCTGTTGCTACCAGATAATATTGCTTCAGTGCATGTAAACCAAAAGTTCAATAAAGTATAGGAAGAAGTGATAAATTCTTCATGAATCAGATGGATATCAGTAGCTAGTAAACCAATAAGATAAAGAGATTAGCTAAGGCAGAAAAAACCTGAGCAACACAATTAACAAGAGGATCAGTAGACTTTTATAAAACCATGTGCCAAACATTATACAATACATCCTTCTTCTGTATGAAGTGATATGTATAGAAATTGCCCAGAAACTAAGCCCTGAAACAAGTCTTACATGTGCATGTACATACACACACACAAACACACACACTTACGCACACATATTTACTCACACAGAGCAAAACAACTAGAAAAAGGAGAGATTATATTGTCTCAGTATAATGCAATTAATTTTAAAATAAAGGAAAACAACTGTAGATTTCTTAAAGTTTCCAAAAAGTTGTTCAAGGAAAAATTCATAATAAAAACCAATAGACATTTTAAAATGAAAATGCCACACATTAAAAATTCATTAATACAGTTAAAACTGTGTTTAAAGAAAAAAGTTTTCACTTTTACATTTGAAATCTTTAAAAAATTTTAAAATAATGAACCATATATACAATTTTAAATATTAAAAAAGTAAAATAAATGCCAAGTTCAGTGAAAAAAAGAGACTCTAAGGGCAATAATAAGAAATCCAAGGCAAAAATATAAATATACACTAGGAAGATTCAATAAAGCCAAAAATTTGTCCTCTGAAACAACTAAATCACCAAACCATCTCTCACCATATTAACTGGATAAAAAGAGAAATAAAAGATACAAGTAATCAATATTAGAAGGTTACAAATTTAGGTAGGAAAAAGGCTGAGCTCTTGTGCACTATATGTATATATTATATACACAAATATAAACAAATATATCGAGAAGCAAGTACTTTTGCTATCCAATATTAAAATGTTAAAAAATAAACAAAAATAGAAACAAAGCTTTTGTAAATAAGGAGGGGAAGAAGGATTGAAGGGAGGGAAGGGGACTGGCAAAAAAAGAATCAAGATATATTTATTATATACAGATACAAATTCCCTATGATGAATGTGATCATTATGTATATCTAAAATGAACCAATAAAATTAACTTTAAAATAATAAATAAAAATGTTAGAGAAAATATAAAATTTCTTAGAAAAAGTATAATCTGCAAATACTGAAGAAAATGTGAAAATTTAAATGATCTACAAAAATCAAGGTACAGATCAGGAACTAACAGTTCCACAAGTGAAGACAAAGTCCTCAAAATTTTATAGAACTTCTAAGAAATAATTTAATTTTATATAATTCTTTTTAGCAAACAAAAGTATACAAGTTTTACCCAAAAGAAATTTTTAACAAGCAAATATAAAAACAATCACACAATTAAGAAAGAACATTACAGGGAAAAAAGGATGTTTATTTATGCACATATAAGCAATTTTATGTGATTGTGTATGTATAAATATAACCACTATGACCAATGCTGTATTTATTTCGGGGATGAAATGCTTTTTTTAAAATAAAAGGTTATTCACTAAAGTTTATTTCACCTCATTTTCTTTTTACGTGTATCAGATGCTTCAGACCACCTAGATGTATATGTATATGTATGTATGTATATGTACCTACACATATATGTATATGTATGTATTTGTACCTTACATCATCAAGAAAAATGCCATAGTAAGAAAAACATACACAGAGAACCACAGTTGTAACATGAAAGTGCTTCCTAAAGAAGAACAAGTGGGCATACAGGCCTTCTCTCACTTTCTTCACTATGGTTTCATATGACTTAAGATTGTTTCCCAAAGGTTTACATGCTAGAAGCTTGGTCTCCAATGTCATGGTACGGAAAGTTAGGAAGATTTTTAAGAAGTATAGCCTGGTATAAAGTTATTAGATAATGGGCATACCACTCTCAAAGCAATCAATTTCTGTCTTGTCAGGCAGGAGTACAACTATGAAGCCAAATTAATTTTCATGTGTCATTCAATATAAAGTAAAGACACTCTGTGTGCTTAACCTCTTCTCAAAGAGCATTTGCTCCTTTCCCTTCTACATCATTTTGTAATGCAGACAGAGTCCCTAGGCAGATGCCAAATCATGATATTTGGATTTTCCAGTCACAAAAGCCATGCACCAACAAATTGTTGTTCATTACACAGTACATATCCAGCTTCACATATTTTGTTATAGCATCACATAACAGCTTAAGACATTCCTCATCTTATATCCTCTAACATCTGCAGGTAGCACTCTTTGAGGGGGGTCTATCAATTTTTTGAAAGTGTAAGTAACAACCAAATTGTACAAGAGATGTGGTGAAATAAGGAGAATTTGCTCAAAAGGGAAGGGGATCTAGCAGGGAAGGAAGGAAAAAGAAAAAGTGAGAAAAGAAGGATAAAATGGAAGCAAAGCTTCATAAATAAGGAGGGCAAGAGGGGTTGAAAGGATGGGAGTGGAAAGGAAGAGGAAAAAAGATAAATCAAGGTGTATTATGTACAGGTACAAATTCACTATGATAAATATGATCATTGTATATACCTAAATTGTACCAATAAACAATTAAATTAAAAACAAATAAATAAATGTCATAAAAATGTCTTAAAGATTATAAGTGCAATATGAATGCAAGGAAAATTAATTAATTTGAATCACAGCTTTAAAAAATTAAAGATTATAAACTGGTACAGCTAAAAATGTATGAATGTAGCTCACTGGTAGAGTATTTCTCTTGCATGATCAAGATCTTGAGTAAAAAAAATGGATTATATATATATATATATATAATTAAATCATATATAACAACAATATTTTGTACTGAAAATTTGTTAAGATACTAGATTTTAGGTGATTTTAAATATTCAGCTATGGAAGGTGACAAATAAGTTAATTTGCTTGTGCGTAGGGATATTTTAATGGTACATACTTATCGAAACATTAGGCTGCATAGTTTAAATGTATGCATGCACACACATAAAAGAAAGATAGCAAAGAAAAAGGATCAGTGAGGAGATGATTTCATACCTAGCTATGATTAAAAGAAACAAACTTCTTAGCAAACCACCAATAAAAGTCTGCTTTGTTTCCTTTTCCAGATAATCTCCCAATGCTTTCCACAGATCATCAAACAAGAAAAGGCAAGGAATCCAGCCAAGAGTCAAAAAGAGACAAGACTAAAGCAGAGGAGGCTGAACTCCAGCTGTCATAGCTGCATTTCCATGCTCTCTCTGAGATCACAGTCAGAATGGTCAGCAGTGAAAGGAAGAAGCAAAAGCAGCTCATGGTCCCAGATGTACATTTAGCTGTCTCAAAAGTCTACTTAGGAAAATAAAAAGATTCTGCACAAGTTATTTATGGTACATCATAGACTTAATCTGGAATATGTCCCTCAGGCTCACAGGTTGAAGGCATGTCCCCCAGTTGGAAGTGAGATTACAAGATGCTGGAACCACTGGGATGGGGCCTAGGAGGACATTGGTCATTGGAGGCAGGTCCTTAACAGGAATATTGGGGATGCTGAGGCCCTCCTCTCTCTCTTTCCTTCTCTGCTTCTTGACCACTACGAGATGAGCAAATTTGTTTTCCATGTATTCCCTGCCGTGATGCTGTGCCTCACCGCAAGCCCAGAAACAATAGACCTGAGTAACCATGGACTCAGTCTCTGAAACCATGAGCCCAAACAAACCTCTCCTCCTTAATTTGTTTTTCTTATGCATTCTTTCATAGCAACAAAATGCTAATGCATAAGAGTTTAGCAAGGTTATAGGATAAAGTCATGTACAAATAAGGACTGAATTTCTATAACAGTTGCCTCAGTCAGCTAATGCTGATATAACAAAATACCATAGACTTGATGATTTGTAATTTTATTTCTCATAGTTCTGGAGGCTGGGGAAGTTCAAGATCAAGACACCAGCAGATTTGGCATCCTGTAGGGACTTTCTCTGTGCCTGCAAGTTAGGCCATATTACTGTGTTCTCACAGGGAAGAGGAGTGAAAAAAGAGAGATTTCTAAAGTCTGTCCCAGAAAAACATGGATCCCATGCAAGAGGGAAGAGCTCTCCTAACCTGATCATCTTTGAGAGGCCACATCTGACACCATCACCCTGACGATTAGGTTTCAACATATGATTTTGGAGGAATGTTTACATTCAAATTGGTATTCTATAGCATACGAATACAGAATTAGAAAATAAAAAACTCATAACAAAATATAACATTTAGAACATTACCTTTATGGAGAAAATTATAAACATTTTTTAAAAATTATTAAATAAAGAAAAAGATAGTATATGATCATTGATAGGAAGATTGTATGTCAATTTTTGTCAAATTACTCTTTAAATATAATATAATTGTAGTTAAATTATAGCAGAATATGGCACCCACAAGAGATTGACAATAGACAAAAAAAATAAAACTAAATACTGAAAAAATATGGAAGGAAACTTGATAGATATGGGTGACACTGTAAATCAGTAGAAAACCGAGAAATAATCTGATAAATAGTGCT
>NW_004955494.1:6352713-6425597 GCF_000276665.1 Chinchilla lanigera
TGGGTGACACTGTAAATCAGTAGAAAACCGAGAAATAATCTGATAAATAGTGCTAACACAATTGTTTATCCACATAGATAAATGAAAGTGAATCAGTTCTCCCATGATGGAAGCAATTCCAGGTAAAATAAAGACATACACACAGCATTTTTTACAATTAATAAAAAAGGATGTTCTATGAACTTGAAAAAGTATTATTTCAATAACTACATTTTTATTTTATAACCTACAATAAGTGCTGTATATGTGCCCCAGAAAATATAAAAATAACATTTATACTAGCACTGTCCATATTAAAAAATTTAAGTGGAAACAACCTAGGTGTCCTACAACAGGAGCATGTTATGAACAATGGTAATATACAATAAAACACAGCAACTCTAGTGAAAGTAAATATACAAACCAACAGTTAGGACAAGACAAATTTCAGAGAAGGAATCAGATTATACAATCACTAAATCAAGTTCATCCAGAAAAAAATATATATATATATTATATATAAAATATACATGTGTCCTTACCCCTGTCTATACATATCATTATTTAAACTGAGATCACTGATGAGCCAGCCCTGGGTGTGTATCACATGATTGGAGATAGCCTAGATAGCCAAGGGAGGCATTAAAACAAAAGATTTCACTGAGCATTAGTACTACAGGAGGGAAGAAGAAGCCATAGATGAGAACATACGAAAGGCCGTCTTTCTGCTGTATTACATGTGATGGGTAGATTTCTATTCTGTAACCTGACAAGCTTTTAGATAGGGAATATGATGTTGTAGCTTTTTAACTGGTTGAGCGTTTTCCTCATTATTCATCGTTCTTACCTTCCTTTTGTGTTCTTATCCTATAAATCTCAAGAAAAATATCTTGCAAATCATTCTAAGTAGTTGAAATAGTTCCCTAAACTAATGTCTAAGAAATAGAAGTTTTCTTCTCTGGCCCAATAAAATGTTAAATATATCTCACTGTCAGGTTGAGTTATAGCTTTTGGGAACTAAAAAAAAAAAACAATTCATGAAGAGATACTGGAAAACTTTCTACACAGAACTTTGCATTTTATTAACAAGTTCAATAAAATTGCCTCAGCAAAATGCAGGAGAGTTTTTTCCTTAATTCATCTTTAGTGGTTTCTTCTGATTCCAGACACCAGTATTTATGGGGCAGATATTTCCAACTGTCTCTTAAAATTTGTTTCTGGAAATTTAATTTCTCTTATTTCATTTGCAAGATTAGGCCACAAAGATGGCATTGAAGAAGGATTTCCAGCACATTTCCATGCAGCATTTCTCCTCTCTCAATAAAAATTGTATTCACCCAGTAGAATCCCTGGCCTGTGATTATTATTGCTGAAAATAATTCACACTGTTATTATGCTCAAGAACATATGTTTGAGCAAGTATGTCTGAGAAGAGTCTTACAAATTGTAAGTGGGGAGCACATGGGCAAGCAATAAGGGGAAATCATCCTAAACAAAAAAGACAGCCTTGAGGGAGAGAAAGAGGAACACAGTAGTGGTTTGTTGAAAGAGCAAAAAAAAAGAAGAAAAGAAGAAAATAAAAAATGGGTGCCTGAGAAAAGATTTGAACCAGGTAATTAATAATAGCTGCCAAAAACACATCAAAAGATGCTCACCATCACTAGTTATCGGGAAAATGAGTTCCTATAATGTATTCACAGAATTGCAAAATACAAAACCAAATTCTGGCAAGGGTGTGAATGGCTAGATCTCTCCTATACTGCTGGTGAAAAAGTAAAATGATGTAACCACCATTTTGAAAAACGATCTTGAAAAATGCTCTTGACAGTTTTTCACGAAATTAAACACATGACTTGATGCAGGCATTCAGAGATATGCACCCAAGAGAAATGAAAACATGTATCCATATAAAGAGCTCTACCATATTTTAGTCAGCTGTATGTTATGGTGACAAAATACCAACGATGTTCAGTGTATAAGGAAGAAAGATTTGTTTTGGTTCATAACTTCAATTAAGGTCCCTTGGCCTTGTTCTGTTGGGTCTGTTCCAACACAGTACATGATCACAGGAACACATGGTAGAGGAGGCCTGTTCACATAGTGACAGTCAGGCAGAGAGAGACAGGATGGGGTTAGGGTTGAAATATGCCCTGAAGAGCACCTGTCCAATGACCTAACTTCCTTTGAACAGGCCTTGACTCCTAAAGGTGCCATCAGCTCCCAGCAGCACCGAGCCTCCAACACGTGGGTCTTCAGGGCAGATTCAAGCTCCAAACTACAACACACACCAATGCTCATAGCAGTTTTATCATAAAAGTTTAGAAAAGGGAAAAACTCATGTCACCATAAACAAGTCAATAATAAAGTTTTAAAGTAGAACACTACTAATTAATAAAAATAAATGAAACTACTGGTACCTGCTAGGTCTTGGTTACATGTACAAAACAAGGAAGCTAGGCCTAGATAAAACAGAATATGTACTACATGATCCCATTTATATGAAACTCTACAAAAGGCAAGATGATCTACAAATGCATCGAATGATCTATAAATGCATCTATAAATGATTAGCCTTTACCTTGGGTCTGAGCTAAGAGGTTCTGAGTGATAAGAACACTTGGGTAAACTTTGGGGTGATGAGAATATTTCTTTGTCTTGACTGCATACATGTTACATAAACGTTTACCTTTATTAAAATGCATCAAAGTTTATACTTAAAATTGGTAAATTTTATTGACTATGTTATACCTCAAAAATAAAAGATATTTAAATACATATATATGCACACACAGAGGGTATCTGGAAAGAACTACAAAGGAATTAGAAGAAAAAATGCTAATCTTAGGAAACAGGGTTAGTGACAGATATAAAACTTGCCATAGTGTTTCAGAAGCCAGAGGCCATGTTCTAGGTAAAGAGGAAGCCAGGCCCTTGGCTATGATGTAAACCTGAGGTCTCTGCTAATGCTTTTAACCTTGTGGTTCTGATACACTATTTTAGCCATCACTGCTATTCTTCCTGTGGAAGCAACCCAAATGTCCATCCACCGAGGATTGGATAAGAAAATTATGGTACTTTTATATAATGCAATATTACTCAGCTGTAAAGAAAGATAAACTCGAGGCCTTTATATTTAAATGGTCACAACAAGAGACCATACTCATAAGTGAAATAAATCAAACATACATGTGCAAGCACCGCATTGTGTCACTAGTGTAAAACTTGAAAGAGTTAAGTTAAACTCGGAGGTATGATAGACACTGTGAAATGATAGGAAACCACCGAAGAGTAAAGGGCTTCTGGGATGTGGGAAAAGAGAAGGGAAAAAAAGGAGAAATTTTGTATGTATGTATATACAGGATAGATAACATGGTTGTTCTTCTATCTGCTGTTTCTATGCTGAAAGAAACTGTCAATGAGTCTTTGGTTGACCAGTATTGCATGTCTATATCTGTTTTCATGAGAAGCCACTTTGAAGATATCAATATGTAATACAACCACCATTGTTAATTCCCTACCACTTTGTTTGTAACTCTGTATTGTCTGTATTGTGCTTGTGATATGTTGTAAAATGTTGTACGTCTCTTAATGTTTCCCTCCTTTTATCCTTAAAATAAAAAAATATATATATATATATTGTGATTCTGTGCTCTGCAATAATGCATTGAAATTTATTTATTAGTTCTTTAGAAAGCTTACAACTAGAACAGATAGCTAGCTAATACCTGAGATGACAGATTCAGGATTCAAAATCATTTTGACACAAGGGGACACTGGGATGAAAGAAACAAGATAAAATTTAAAAAGATAAATCTCTTAAAGTTTTATTTAAAAATTCAATTGAATACACAGTTTTGAAATAATCTGACTTCCTTTAAGAAAAAAATCCATGTTTTCCAAAGTTGAAAACCTTGCTTTTTTACATTTTGCAGGCCTATATCTTGTAACCTGAGCAACTATTTTGAAGATAACAATATGCAATATGATAACCATTGTGAACTTCCCATCATCTTATTTTGAAATTCTGTATCATTTTTATTGCTTTTTCTTACTTTAAAATGAAAAAGAAAAACTTTTTGTAATAGACTAAACATATGTGTGATTTCATTTATATAAACCTCTGGAAGAATTCAAGTGACAAAGCAGATTGGTTTCTGCCTGGGGTGAGAGGTACAAGAGCTGTTGACTAAGTGTATTGCAGAACATTTATAAACATATATAATTTGCTGCAGAGTGAGTCAACCAGTCATTTGATTACTAAAGCTTCCATGCAACATTGGAAAGATAAATCCAGGATATTGTTAATAATAGTCTCACTGTACTCTGTACTGATCAGATTGCATCTGAAACATTGTGCTTCGTTATGAATGAATAGATAATCCAGAGGATACTCGAAAAGAGACATATTTGATGAAATATTCCTAAAACTATGCCATAAATTAGAATACTAAGTACAAGAAAGTCATAACACCTAAAACTATGCCAGAAATTAGAATACTAAGTACAAGAAAGTCATAACACTTCTCAAATCCTTAAAACATTGCAAAATGCAAGAGAAAAAGAAATGGAAAGTATACAGTATTTAAAACTTAGGATCAATGTATACAAGTTACAAAGAGGTGGAAAGTCCTTAAAATTAAGAAATTAAGAAATTGAGTATATCCACGTGGTGTGACTTTCCTTTGATGGACCATGAAATCTGTCTCAGGAAACAATTGAGACAAGGATGATCAAATTACGTAGATGTCTTGTGGGAACTTCTCCATCAAATAAGAAGTGGAAAGAGAGATCACTCACTAGAGAATTGAGAAAATGGAATTTAATGCAGCCTTGGTAGCTGAAACTATTGTAAAAGGCAAAATACAAGGGCCCAGGAGGGGAATGGAGGAGTCGAGAGAAGAGACAGCATCTAATGATACAGTGGCACGAAAGTAAAAGAAATAATAGTTTAGTGCACTCAACATACTCTAAGAGATCAATGTGACTAAAACGCAGTGCCCTTATTAAGGAACAGCTCCAAAATTATCTTAGGAAGGTAAGAAGGGCCTTAACATTAGGAGAGGAGGTTTAGTACTTGACTATAATGAGCCAATGCTAAAAGCTGACAGCTTCAAATGCCTCTCAGAGTAGACTGTCTCATTTCCTTGTTCACATTGTTAACAAAGAAAGGTAATTTAAGAGGAGACAGCCTCAGAATTTGCCCATGAGATTCAGAGGGTAAAGCAGTTCTGTGAATGAGAAAAATAGGTAACTGCAAAGAGTATCGAGAGAGAAAGCCAAGACCAGGGAGATAGAGTTATTGTCAATCCCAAATCTTCTGTCGTTTTGTATGTGAAAAGACAAAAGCCTAATAAAAAGATTAAAGGGGATCAATACTTATAGCAGTATTTGGAAGAGAAATACAAGCAGTCTTATGCAGAAAGCCTCAACTTTTCACTTAATTTTACGTGTTCAACTTACCCAAGATAGGTGCTCCAGGATTTAGTGAGAGAATCCACAAGTATGTTTGAATTTCTTTTCTTTGCTGCATTTGTGTTCCCTGTATTTTTAAGATAGATGAATTCTCTGCTTCACCGAACATAATACTTAAGGCAAATGAAAATTAAATGTTGACTTGGTCTGATTAAAATATAAATCTAAATGCAACTTGGAGAGAGAATCACAGAGTGAGAAGAGAGATTCATTAGACATTTATATATACACATGGAAATTTGGCTTTTAAATATCCTTATAATGAGTTGGCTAAAGTCATAAAGTCAATAGACATGACAGTTTTACAATCACCTGCAGATTACATTGCATTAAAAATTCCAAAAGCTGGAATTACCTACCAAGAGAAATTAAATTCTTAAAACCTAAGTCAGGAGGCCAAAAACCCTAAGATCTTCCTTTTGTCTCTTATGAAAGAAAAAGGAAGGTTTAAGTCAAACATATGTATATTTAAATGGCCAATGTATGAATGAAAATATACATAAAACTTTAGTTTTAGTCAAATAAATTCAAATGAAATGAGCTCTTGTCTATGTAATGGACTATTAAAACTAAGAAGATAAATTTGTTTATTGGTAATACGGGTTACAAAGTAGGCACATTGTAGAATAGTTTCCAATTTTCCGAAGTGTAATATAACATATTAAAGATATTTTTGATCCAGTAATTTAATTTCTTGGAATATGAGGTAACTGAAGAAAGCATATGCAGAAGTAAACACACACTCTCTCAGGAAGTATTGCTTATTACAATTCTGCATACAATTTAAAGAGGGACCTATATTAAATAAATTATGGTTTATTCATTAAATAAACTACTAGATAGGTGCTTGAAAGGATGGACTCATTATTACATATTAATATGCATTAATATTATATATTAAATAGAAATGAACACCTAATAATATATTTATAAAATGCTAAACTCTAGTACACATTTAGTATGCTTCAGTTTATGTAAATAATTTATTAATAAAAAAGTCTAGAAGGATATTTTAAATTGTTACGTTTGGTTAAGATTAAGTAGGAGTGTTCACTTTCCGATTCATAAAGATAGGCTTTAACTTCATGAATTAGCTAACGTTTTAATGACGTGGACTCCAATCCCCTGTAAGTGACACCGTACTCACAAGCAGGCAGCTGAGGTAGAACGTAGGTGACAGCTCTTGGTCTGAGCAGTTTTTTCAGCTTTGAAGCTGGATAATTGGATGTGTCTTCCACATACATGACAATGAGTAGAGATGAAGTAGAAAGAAGGGGTGAATTCTATAATGATTTTAACACATAAAAAAGGACAAAACATGTAGAGAGCTGATATAAATTAAATGGCAAAGAGTTTTTTCCCCCAGGAAAAAAATCATAAGAAGTGTGGACCTGGAAGAGCATCAAAACCTCTACATCCTACAGTTCCAGGCATGAGTGGACTTCCAGGTCAGAAAGGTAAGGTAACCTGGCTCTTGGGCACAACCAGCATTCAGCAAAAGGAGGTAGGAGGACCCCGCAGGGAAGATGCTTCATCTCACACAAATATTTATTGAGCATCTCTACGTGTCAGTCGTGGCACCGTTTCTGGAAAAGTCATTTGATGTTTACAGAAAGTTCAAGGGAAAACCAGATAAAAAAATCAGGGGAGAAAAGGGTGAGGGTAGAATGGAAATTAAAGTTCATCACAAGACTATATATATATATATATATTTTTTTTATGATTAAAAATAGTACTGAAAATGAAGTTTCTACATAAAGGTGACACCACAGGTTTACAAGGATAAGTGCAATAATGAATGATTATCAGAAATGCAAATTACTGATTATATAGAGATGGAAAAGTCAAAAGCATAAATACATTCTAGAAGCTAGAGAAACTAGATTCTGTGTCTGGTTAGGTTAATCCCAGTCTAGAGCCTTTCTACTTAAGTGTGGTCCATATACACCTGGGTAGTAGCTCGCTGGAAATGCTAAAACCCAAGCTCTCTCCTTCACCCATGGAATCAGAACTGCATTTCCACCAAATTCCCTAGGGACCCAGAATCACATTTAAGTTTGATAAACCTTGTCGTAGAACGGACATTCCAAATTACTTAAAAATCAGTGGATGACTTAGAGGTGGAGTCATAAGGAGGATGCCAGGAACTACACACCGGCTGATATCCTCTTCTGTCTGCGCAGCAGACTGTTGCAGCTACTTGGCGGGGAAACACATTTTCTCTGTGTATCTTTGGAAGGAGGTAAAGGGGAGTATAAAACAGGACTCTAGAACAATTGACCTGTAAATGTATGATTACATGCACCAGGGGATGTTTGTGTCAGCAGTGGTAGGAGTTGCTGAATCATGAGGATTTATATTCCATGTAAGGCAGGTGCTGTGATTTAGAAATACTTGGTGCTCCCAAGATTTATGTGCTAAAACCTTGGTCCTCAGTGTCACGGTACTGAGGTGGAGAACTCTAAGAGATGAGCCTAGTTGGAGGTGACTGGGTCATGACTGCCCTCAGGACTGGATTAGTGCTGGTCTTCCAAAGTGAGCTATAACCTTCAGGAGTGCATTTGTTCCCATAAAAGTGGTTTGTTGTCAAAGAATGAAGCCAGCCCCTCCTCAGTTTTGCTTCCTCTCTGTGCACGCCGTCTGTCTTGCATCCAAACCTACTACACGATGCTGTGAGGCACGAGGCTCTTGCCAGAAGCTGATGCTGGCACAGACGTCTTTTCTTGTAAAGTACCCACCCTCAGCTGTTTTCTTATAGTAACACAAACAAAGGAAGTCTGATTTATAGAGAATCATGGATGTGTACTTAGACTATGTTCATGAGTTCAATTGTACAGCTTCTGCTACAGAAGGACACAGCAGAGAGTGTAGCTTATCTGAGAACCAGAAGGAGTCCTTCCCCAGTTAAACAAGTGGGAGTATTATGTTTTCCTATGCTATTTTTTAACACATTTTGTGCCCCACTCAGAATGAAGCAGTGTCCATACATGTGTGAATAGATTATTTTAAATTAACTTAGGATACTGTTTGATACTCTCATTTATGATAATTTCATCTTTTTTAAATCAATGTCACTCTTGGGACAGCACAAATAGAAATTAAAGGGGAATAGAGGAAACTTATCCTTAGATTATCTGTTTTCCATTATAGAGTAAAAACAAAGGCAATTCAATAGCTTTAGATCAGTTGAGAGTTGGTTTGGATGGAAATGTTCTTGCTGAGAAACCAAAACTGCTCATAGGGCTGTTTGGCTGAAGAGTTCTGAATTCTGGAGCCCCAAGCGAGATGCATGAGTGAGAGTCTCCTTGGCATTCACTTGGATTCCATCCCTTGGACTGTACAGAAGTTTTAACATTCTCTAAAATTCCCTGGATCCTGTGAAAAAGTAAAAAATCATTGTGCCACATGCCCAGAAAGGGGTCAAGTGGTATCAACATGATTCAGAGTAATTGAACCTTCATTTAAATCTTTTTCAAATCATCTACAGTTAATCATAAATATTATGGTATGGATTTCATAAAAATCTATACAAACACAGATATGTTATATTAGGATAGCAGGTAGACAATGATAGCCCTGCATCATAGCATTTCATTTTTTAAAATAATCACTGATCTCTGCAACATCATTTAGGTTGAAGTACAGAAGATTTGATTTATTCTTGGAGGCTACCGACATAGCCAAATCATGACATATCTGAGAAGATTATTTCTGTCACTATAAAAATGAATTCAGATAAACTGGGCAGTGATGGACTTTATTATCTGACCATTGTCTTCTCTGATATCTGACACAAAAATCAGTGTCAGGACAATTCTTTTACACGTTCCTTGTAGACACAGACTGAATGTTTCTGCTATGAACATGTATTATTTTTTCCAGTTTTATTGATATATTTATCAATTGGCTGGCAAATTTTCAGTAGACCAACCATATCACCAACTTAGCACCTATTCTATTGTGAGACAGAGAGGTAGCCACAGAGGGGTGGTTTGCCCAGGCAAACTCTATTTGTGTATTTGCAAAAACAAAATTGAATGATTCATTTTGCAAGGCCCCATTTAAAAATAAAGGTGCAGAATTCTTTTATTACATAATGTATTGAAATGTGACCAGCCATTTAAATTTTATTTTCACAAATTTTGCAGTACCTTATACCTCACTGTGGCACTCTGTATAGTGTATATAAACTGAGATAGCAACAATCAGCAGATAATACAGTGTTCACTCATTAAGCAAAACAATTAGCACGGTGTAACCTCCAGTTATCCAGTGCATGCTTCCTCCCTGAAAAAACTGTGTAACTGTTTTTACTTGTAAGGCAAGACCAATCATTGGAACCCCAACCAGAGAAAAATTCAAACTGTCAAATACAAACATTAATACTGATTTGAAATTTTCACTAAATTGTAGTTATTTAAATGTTAATTTTCAAACGTCAGACACTCATGTTTTATCATTTCAGTATAAAAACTAGCAGTTGCTCAAATCTGCCTAGAAACCAACAATGTCATATTTTAAGGGGAAAAAAGACAGCTAAAATTTAAAAACTCATAGAGATCTAGCCTTAAGTATCAATATTCAAACGATATAATGAATAAAAAGCAGCAGAAAGAATAAGTGTCTCCCAACATCTGAAAAGACCATGAAATCTTTCAAGCCATTTCATTCACCAAGTCATAAATTTGTGTGACTGATAGGTAGATGGACAGATGGAGAAGCTAACAGATAGATGAGACACACAAGATATATTAGCAGACCTGTAGTTGAAAGGCATGCAGATGCATTTCTGCTTTTTCTAGTGCATTGGTCAACTTTTCTATTGCTGAGATAAAATAAATATCCAATACTGCCACGCCAAAGGCAGAGATGTTGTTTCCGTTCATAGTTTCAGAGGTTCCAGTTCATGGTCTCTGGCTCCAAGTACAAACATGGTGGAAGGAAGGCGGCAAAACAAACCTACTCAACTTGTGGCATCTGGAAAGCAGAGAACAGGGGGAAAGCACCAAAGAGCAAGAGGCTAGAGACTAGGTATAGTCCCCAAGGTCATGTACCATAGGCAGTTTCTTCCAATCAGGTCACATTTCCTAACAGCTCATTCAGTTATGTGGCCTCACAGTCCAAGCACCACTTTCGGAGTCTCCCAGTGCATCAAACTGGCAGTCAAGATTTACCAACACAAGTTGGTACCACTTGTGTTGGTACCAACACAAGTGGAAGTCAAAAACTGAGGTTGCAGTTATAATTTTTCCCTTGGGGCTCTCCAAAACTGTGTCTTCCTCTGTTTGGACAAGAAATAAACACGCACTTGGAAGCTTCAGCATACTTTCAGAACCAACTGACTGTATTCTTATATTTCTTGATCTCATTCTTCTGCACACAAGATACTCACCACAGAGAAACACTATTATTTTGTTGTCTCATCACAGCTGAGGCTGAAACAAGTCAAGGTGGTATTTAAATTTCCCTGGGTTTTCTATTCTTTCCTATTTCTCCTGTCCCCCGACCTGAGGTTCACGAGCAGACATTCAGCATCCCATTAAGGGAGGTTTCCTCTCCCCATTAGGGTGTTTTCTGTCAGATCTGCTGACAATACTTCATTTGAATGTCACACAATGGATACAATCACAGCAATACATTATCTGAATAGACAGTGTAGCATCTGCTATATCATCTTATGCTCATTTATAACAAAAAGAAGATATTAAATATTTTAATTTAAAGAGTCTCCTAAATATGAAAGGTATGTAAAGATAACAATAAGAACTTTTTAAGATCTATTTGGTTGGGGAAGGGAAGGGGTGAGAAGGGACACCCATCCTGACACCCCTTCTTCGTCTTTGAGTATCTGCCAGTGCTCGCACTGCCTTCTCTAGGAAGTCAGCTTCCATTGCCATTGGAAGTACTGTATTCTTTGCTCTACTCACATCATACATTACATGTATTTCTGGGGAATAGGCAGCATGCCACAAGCATATTAGTTTTTGTATCTGTTCCCTTCCCCTCAGTGTAAGGGGGTGTAGGACAAGACTCCACTATCTGTGTATCTCCAACCACACGACCTAGTAAGGTACCTGATCTCCGGAGCTATGGGATGAGTATGTGTGGAATGAATATAGCACTGAATGACTTCCCCGATTTGCTGCAGATTTCTTCCTTTGTGAGAACATGAGAAAAATCTCCTCCCTGACTTTAATAGCTGCTGACCAAGGGGACCTTTGGATATGGGTTTAAAAATATAACTGAATGAATGTCTAGAGTATATTCTTGAGGAATCTAGCATAAACCTCAGTTTCCAAATGCTTTACAAAAGTACCTCTTTGCTATTGAATATCCTCTGCTTTAGATTTTTAATTGAGGATGCTATACTATTTACAGGAATATGCTTGTACTAACAGTCTTGCATTTGCCATTCAAATAGGACCCTCCATGATTTCCCCTTAAGTTTGTTAGTAGCTGCCATGTATAAAATTATCACAAATAAAAGAAGGAGGTAGAATATAAATGTGCAGGGGCAACACAGTATGGTAGGCAGAGGTTCAAACGGAGTTTGCAAAAATACTTACGTGGTTCCCCAGAGAGCAAGAAATGTAGGGCAAGTCCCATCGGGAGCCTAGTGACTGTTCAGTCCAGATATATATATGTGCATGTGTATATTATTTTTTCTTAGAGGTTGAATCATTTAAAATCTTTTTTGACTCACTGTGTTATACAGGCATCTGCTGTTCATAACTTTAAATACCATACCTCTTTTTGCTGCACGCAGTTTGCTCCTACAAAACGTTCCAGCTTCCAGGCTCTTCCACCACAGACAAATTTAATTTTGGCAGGAAGAGTGGACAACCAAGAGAGGGAGCCTCTCAAGTGGAAAATCAAATGAATAGGGGAGCAGGGAAAGGGCACATTCTGGCCTCATAAATGGAATTGCTCCCTTCCAAAGTGCAGTTAAACAGCAGAGACAGTGGGGAGTTGGTGGGGGATTTTAATCAAGAAGAGGCATGATCAAATTTCTTTAAGGGGAAAATATTACTAACCATAATATTGGGGGTGAGCTGGAGGGTGCTAGATATATCAGGATGAGAAAAGCAATAAGATAGTGAAAGAGAGCAAAGAGGAGAAGGAAATGTCCTGATGAGCTATTCAGACTATACTTAGTGTGCGGTGTAGTAGTTTTTCATTGCTGGAACAAAATACCTGACACACAACTTCAAGGATAAAGGTTTCTTTTGATTCACAGCTTTTAAAGCTTGAGTCCACAGTCACTGGTTCTAAGGGATATATGTCATGATGGAAAGACATGGGGAAGGAAAGCCCTTCAACCCGTGGCAAAGCCGACAAGTAGAGAGAACAGGAAAGAGCCAGAGAGAAAGGAAGGGACTAGCAGCAACACATAACCTTAAATCTCCCCACCCAGTGATCTGCTTCATCCAATTATGCCCCACCTCTCAATGAGCCCATTTAGCTGTGAGTTCCAATGGATTAACCCAATGATGAGGTCAGTGCCCTCAAGATGCAGTTATCTTTAGGCCCCAGGACTGGACAGGTGACTCTTTGTAGGGACATTTTTGATCCAAACCATAACAAAGGGTTAGAGAGATATGAAGAAGTAAAGTCTCTGTCTGACTCTCTGACTTGAGAGGCTACTTATGCAAGAGAAATCATTACTAACAGCATTTTACAAGTCTAATGAGGTTTCTATTGCATTATATAATGCTTATTCTGACATCTAATTTTCAGAGCCTCAGATGAATCACTTAGTCTTTTACTTCTTTATCATCAAATAAGAGCAACAATCTTAAATTATTACCCAACACCCAATCCCATTTCTCAGACTATCCTGTCTCTCTTAACTAAAGCAAAGTGAGGTGACTTCACATTACTTGACTGGTATGGTTAGATGATCTCATAATTGTGAGCTTTTTATTTCTATAAATTAACAGTGAGGAGATATATATTGTGTGGATATTCTTAGAAATGTCTGCAATGAGGTATAGTAGTAATGGGAATGGGAAAAAAAATATCCCAGGTCCTCATATAGCTGTAAGAGCTGGGAATTTAGCTCAGCGGCACAGCGCCTGCCTGGCAAGCGCAAGGTTGTGAGTTCGGTTCCCGGTACCGGAAAACAAAAAACAAAAAACCTAATATAGCTGTAGACAAATTGATCTGATACAAAAATATTATTATTTCTGGAAATTAAAAATATACCTGATCAGCCTTTATAAATTTAATAATCAGGACACCCAAGGATTTTGTAAAGCAATAACCAAAAACTTCTTCACAAGTTCATGTATAGGATGGATTCTAAACTGAGTAATGAAAGGCAAGCCATTCAATCATTTTAGACTTCGTGTTATCATTTGTACGAAGAATCTGGATTCTAGAGTTATTTCCAGATTTGGTGTTAGCTTAATAATGACATAGTGTGTTCTGAGGGTACCACAATTTATAGCACCCTTCATGCAGAAGACATTGCAAATCTAGGAAAATAAAACTTTTATTTCTTTCCACCTGGAGTGAAAAGTGTTTTACGCTGCACTTACTATATATGCAGGGCTATAGAGTTTCAGCCAGGAGCTATACAGATGAGAAAGGGAATAAAGAGCATCTAATGACAGTGCATTATCTCTCCGGGCGATAGACAAGGGATTGAACAGAGTTGTGCTGTGTAGTGGAGAAACACCCCGACTGCAAGTTTCTATACTGTGAAAGAAAGTCTCACCTTCCACTGCGTGGGAGTGTTTATGTGCCAGAAGGAGGAACATATTTTCAAATGGTCTGTGCCCTCCTGGGGGTGGTTCTCATCTGTGGCACAATGTGAAAAACACAACACTTGGAGTTCAAGCATCCCCGAGTTGGTATATCCTGGGTTGGCCACTGCAGAGCACTGTGGTTTGGGATTTAAGCTGTTAGTTCCAATGGTTCTATCCATTGTGTCACCCCCTGGTGGATTGTTGTACATGAGGGAATAACTCAAGTGCACTGTGTAAAATGTAAAGTGATTTGTACCTATCAATAAATATCTAATGCTAGTACAATGTGGAAAGAAAAATCTTTTCACCACTTGCATGCTTAACCCACTGCTAATAAGAAAACGCATCTCTGAATAACAAATGTATCTTTATTTGAATAGAAAGAAAAGATTATTCCATGTTTCTCCCTTTTATCAATCATCTCTCACACTTATCCAGTGTTTTCTCTGGACTCCCAGCTGTACTCCCAAGTAGAAATACTTAGAGGCGATTTGAGTAACCTACTTGAGACCGCTTGAAATTTGAGTAACCTGCTTTTTAACTCTTGTGAAGAGTTGAAAAGAGTTCACAAAGTTCGAGACTTAAAACAAAAATTATGAGACATTCAAATAGTTTACTACAAAGTAGTGCCTCCTAAAAAACTTATTTTAAATATAAAGACATAAGTACATTAGATATAAACTATGAAAAAATATCCCATTTTAACTTGCATCCAGTTGAAGACAGCCTTGCTTAACAAAGAGTTTCTTTTCCTTCCCGGCAAGCGCAAGGTCGTGAGTTCGATCCCTGGTACCAGGGGAAAAAAAAAAAAAAAAAAGAGTTTCTTTTAAGTCACTTAACTTCTTTAGGGTGAAATTAAGTTAAATTACCTAAAATGTATAAATGAATATTGATGAGTGAAGGGATTAACTGTCATTTTATTTTTTCTTTTGATTGTTCTCTTGGTTAATATTATGCTACTAAAATTATTTTTATTAATATAAAACATCATCTCAAACCAATTCTAAAGCATTTGCTAATTCTGTATGAAATCGCCATACAGTAATTACCTCACTTAACAAATAAACTCCCCTCCCCAGTACTTTCTCCAAGAAACATGAAGCCTACTTATGCTCAAACGGCAGCTGATAATTCTTGGAAACATTCCTCCTGTTCCCCGGATGTTTACATATCATCCTCGTCTACACCGTACACCCACTCGTCTTTTCTCTCCTCACCACACATTTTTTGAGAACACTGTTGAAATTAATATGTTCAGTGATTATGGGATAGAATTTGTTATCTTTGAAAAAAGCAATGAACACTCCAATATAACCAAAGTAAGTAAACCCTTCGGGTTGGCCTTTCTGGTAATGCTGCTGCACAGTGAGAAATGAAAGCCACGAGAGAGGGAGAGAGAGAGAGAGAGAGGGAGAGAGACAGAGACAGGGGAGGAAGGAGAGAGAACGGAAGGGAAGGGAAGGGAAGGGAAGGGAAGGGAAGGGAAGGGAAAAGGAGGCAGAAAAAGGATGAGAAGCAAACCCAGAAAGAAAGGTGGAGTATGATATGAAGGCCAACGTGAGGCTCTAGAACACATAGATGAGAACTTCCTCCAACAGCAGGAATTGGCGACCAGCTCAACCCTACAACAGCGCTGTGTCCTCACTTTTGTGTTTTGGTGCCACCTTACACCTCTGAGAAACCCTGAAGGCTAGAGAACCTGTCTGCTCTGAGCTCAGTGGTAGTCATCAAAATAAAGCTGGCCTGGAACCAGAGCCCTCCCAAGCAATCTAGTTATGAGTCAAAATACAAACTAAAAAGGAGAGAAAGTTGTAAAAATTTCAACTTTACCTACTGTGGAGAAGCCTAGAAAATATTATTTCTTTCTAAAAATAACAAGGCACATTTTCAAATTTTGTTAATCCACCCCTAAGCATGAACCTGGATGGTCAGGCACGAGGCTGTGAGGTTCTCTGATTGAGAGTCCTCTCTTACTTCTCTTCTGCTTTCCAAGAACTCCTCTCCTGGAACAATATTTTTGGTCCTAGTAACCTATGCTCCTTGTCTTGGAAGAAAACTCAAGTCATAGATATACCACAAACATCTGTGGAAGAATTCAAGGAAGAAGAATATGCTTACTCAAATTTTACCCAGAATGCTTGTCATGGTGCATTGATTTATATTTTTCCATCGACACCCTTGTCAACAGAGCTGTCTGCTGTGAGTATAAAGCATGGGAAATGCTCTGGACAAGTTCAACAGACCTTGTACAGGGATCCTGTTCACTCTGCTATGCTTTTTAGTGGAGCTTAACCACCTGTTTCTTAAAACATCCTTTCCACCGGGGTCTTATTTCATTTTCCACGTTGACCTCTATCCCCGCTGTGGAGTGCTGAAGGGATCCAAGCCATTAACTGGGTCATAAGGTTGGAATATGACAATGTAAAAGTATCCTTATAAAAATACTCTTCTTTCTACTAAAATCTTTGCATCCTGGGAGAAAAAGAGCATCTTTTTAGTAACACGGAAGACCAAAAATGAAAAGCACTTGTAGCTTATATAGTCTAGATATCTGATCACTCATAAAAAGTTCCTTTCTTTGAAACTTTCTGTGACAGTATTTTCTTCTCTTTGTGTGTGTGTGTGTGTGTGTGTGTGTGTGTGTGTGTGTTTTCTTGGTGAGGCTGATGTCCATGACTGATTGGCTAGCAGTAAGTATGTGATTCAAGTTGGGCCAGATCAGGGCTCATCTTCAAAAATTTGAACTGTGTTCTTAGGGACGGCCATTTGGACTCAGCTGTGATTTATAAAGGTAGAATACTTTCAACGGCACAACCCTCAAAGTGAGTTCAATATTTAGACCTTCACAGCCCTCCTGGTTCCCATTTGCCTTCAGATAGGCTTCATTCCTTCCTACAGTAGGTGTGATATCACGAATGTCTTTTCTTTTCCATATGCTACCTTACTTTATTTCTGTAATAAAAACTAATGACTTTTATTTAATGAGTCTTCTTCTGAATACTACCCAGAATGGAACAAGTAAAATAAAATTTTCTTTCAAAATGGAAACCATTGTAGATGTTATCATTGAAGACGAACTAAATGTTAAAACCCTGCCATCAGTTCACCATGAGGAAACACTTCCTGTTCTCTGTCTGGTGTCATTTCACCAGCAGCGGTGGGCTCTCGATCTCTCTTGGTCTGCCTTCATATTTGCCTTGGTCAGGCCAAGACATAGTTTGCTTTCCAATCTGCCATTTCTGTGCTTGATAAGATTACCAAATCAACTACAAACATGTTGCCATAACATTGATTAAGTGGGTTGGCAGTCAGATCTTGAGACAAGGCATATTTAGATATGTGAGTTGTGATTGCTAGTAAGCAGAGCTTTTAGTTTGTCTTCCGCACTTAAGCTACCTAAAAGATGTCCCAGCCTCTTCTGTTTGAGAAGTAATGTGTTGTGTTGGGATTCTTGGCATTTAATCATTTGTGTAAAAGTGTTACTTTACTTCCCATTTTGCCTTTTTACTCTATACAGGTTAGACTATATATATACCCAGTGATTCTCAGTTTAGGCAACTCATTAGAATCTCCTGGAGAGTTTTTAAACTTTCCAATTCTCAGACATCACCCACGTCAAATTAAATTGGAATTTCTCTGAGTGGGAACCTGAACCTGAGCAGTGAATATGCAGTGAATATCTCCTACTCTTTCAGTAACTCTTTCAGTAACTTTCACTCCTACCCTTTTCCCCTTCTGACAAAGATCTGATAATCAACAATCACGAAGTCTAAGAAGAACTAGAGAAGGAGCAAGAGAAAGGAGGAAAAAAAAATAAAGGTTGGGCTGATAACAACAAATAAAATAGGTTGTAGCCATATGAGCAAAAATCATGTGTGAGATTATTTATTATAAAATAAAACAGACTTTTATTGAACTGACATCAAAAGGAAAAATTTCACAGGAAATGCATAAGATTTTTGCATTATGTGGAAAAACCTGTTTAACATGTACAGTGATAAGAAAGGACTAAACAAAAAACATTAACTATGTGTTAGTCTGCTTTGGCTGCTATAACAAAGCACCACACACTTCAACAGGTCCCACTATGATTGATGTCTGATGAAGGATCTCTTTCTGCCGTGTAGACAGTGCCTTCTCACTGTGCTGCCAGTGTCTCTCCTTGGTGCAGCAAAGAGCACTTTGGTGGCTTTCCCTCTTCTGATAAGGGCCCACTCTTATTACCTCATTTAGTCTTTGTCACTTCATACAGTCATACCAGAATTAGGGCTTCAACGTGTGAATTAGGCAGCGGATGGAGAAAAATTCAGTGCATAGCAAGGTGTTTTGCTTGGGTCTAGACAAAATATAGCTTAATTACAACTGACAAAATTTTATTTTATCTCAAAGTACATAATAATAATATTATTTATAGATGTTGCCTATGGCAAGCTGTGTCATCCCATAAAATATCATACTACACAGCCATTATACTACACATACATTATCTCATTTTGTGTATGGTGTGGACTTACAGGTCTTTCCAGAAAATACCTCCAGAAGTTTATGATGTCCAAGAAAGAGGATTCCTTTCCCCAATAAGAGCTATTTGTGTCTATTGTGTCCTATCATTTTGTTGAGATCCCACATCCTGCAGCTTGAAATTAATTTTCCAGAAAGCCACCAAGTGTCAGCAGCTAGCGCTTAGACAAAGCTACACATATTGTCTAACTCCTTATGGGTTATTTGCTAAATGCAAGCCTGTATTTGCATCAAGAGAAGGTAGATAATGAGGCAGGATCCTTGCCTTGAAACCCAAACTCGCTTATATCCCACAGCTTCTCCTAAACTCCTAAAGGTATCTCCATTATGGACAACAGTATGACTGTCATTGCTGAACTTTGGCTGATCCCCTCAAAAAAGATTATTTCCCAGTACATTCCCTTAATTCATTCAATACTCATCAAATCATATGGACAAGTGGAATACCTGGAGGATTTTGTTGAAGTGCAGATTCTGTTCTACTCTGTGGCCAGAGCTGCCTGGGTTTCTGAATTTTAGAAAGCTCCAGATGGTGTCATTGCTCTTCAAGCAGGGGCCGTGTTTGGGGAACAGAGTTCAGGGTTGCATACTTTATGATGTGTGGTCCTGGCCTTCTCCCACCTTGTTGACATCCTTGCATCCTTACAACAAGTATTTGACATAGTCTTATTTCTAGTCACCTTCTTCATTTTGTATATTTGGAAATTAAGGTTTAAATAGGCTGTAAATCATAGAATAAGAAACAAATAATAGAACTCCAGTTATGAGTTTGTGGGTTTGGGGGGTTTGTTTTTATTTTTTTTTGTAATAAAAGGTGTCTGTCTGTCTTTCTTTTCTATGTATACACAAACTATTAACTTTTATCATGAAGGATTTTAGCTCACTATGTGACCATGCAAACCAGCTCTGGGAAAACATTTAGAATGATCCTCAATTTTTTATGAATCACAGTTTGCCAATCAACTTACTTCCTCTTTTAGGCCTAAGTATTTATGATTTAGTGAGTTGTACATAGGATTGACTTCAGAACCAGCTAAGAGGCCACCAAACCAGTACTGTTGGAATTTCTTATACTTTTCCCTCTTATGATTTTTCTGAAACCCATTATAACTAGTACATAAAAGAACAGGTAAATGAATGATTAAATGTAAGATAAGAAAACTGAGATTTCTGTGCTAAATCTGAAGAGTTAATAGTATTTTTTTCTTCTAGGCAAACCAGGAAATGATAGGTGATAATCACTGGAAGGAGTAGCTAGTGCTTATATTGCTTGATCAATTTTGCATGCCTGTACCCAGTAATCTAAGCAACTACTTTGAAGATAACAATATGCAATATAATAACCACTATTAATTTCCTATCGTCTTATTTTGAAATTCTGTATCATTTTTGTTATTTTTTTAATCTCTTTAAAATACACAAGGACCTGAGTTTGATTCCTGGTACCAGAAAAAACAAACAATCAAACAAACAAACCAAATAAAATTAAATTAAATTAAATTAAAAAGTACATATAAATGTATTTAAGTGCATAATTCCTTATTATATATTTTATTTAAATTTATATTAAATGTAGATAAACCTTTTGTGTATATAATAGGAAACAAGCATAAAGACACAAGCATTTTTATCCCTCAGGCATATCCTTCAAATGGGGTAATCAGCATCACTTCAAAATGATACCAAAGCCACGTGATTCCAAAAGGAGGTTAATTAAACTCATGAGCTGGTCTGTATTCTGCCCATTTGAAACAATTTAACATGAGTTTCAAAGTGATATTGTACCCAGGTTCACTTCCCTGAGTCAATTTGCATATTCATTTGAATGCAGAGCACAGCTTTACAGTGAATAGCTGTTTAGCTTTCTTCCCTTGAGTTCTCTGCATGATCCACCTCTTGCTGATAGGCACAGCACAGCCCCTGGGGAAGCATTTATAAAACAGGCTTACAAATTTGTTTACGTGTAATACCCTCCTCACCAAAACAACAGAAATCACCATGATCATGCAACCAAAGCAATTCTTTCCACTTAATCAGCTTCTCCTCCTCATTCTGCACTCCAGTCTTGTTTTCAACTTATTATGACCCTATTTAACCTTTGAAAAAGTTATTGTACATGGATAACAAGATATCAAATATTCACTAAATCTCTCTATAGACTAAGCTCTATGTTAGGCTAAGGTAGACCCAGATAAAAGTTTCAACGAGTCATTTTCTTATTAGTATAAGATAAAATGCACAGGTATTAAAATTACAAATAAGAGAAAAGAATATTAAACTGATACAGTTCACCCCACTTCCAATGTCTTTTCTAAGAATTTTAATCATCTTTAATTATTTTCCTGTGTTTTTACGTATGTGTGACCAAGCATTTGTATTACAACCTTAGGCTATACACATGTGTCCATCTATATTTCCCAAATAAATTTAATATTCTAAAACAAGAAAACAACTTCTATGTTTTTATTGTTATCCACAGAATAGCACACATTACTGATTCTTAAATATAAGTGCCTGACAATGTATTTATTAACTTGGAGCCTTTCTTTTTTTAAAAGCAAAAAAACTAACAAAAGAACAACAATGAAGACAGAAACAAAACAACACAAAAACAACAATAATGATACATGACCTCAAAACAAAATGATAGCAATTAACAATGGTTGCCACATTGCATACTGTTATCTTCAGTGAAGTTGCTCACTCCACAAGATGTAAGAATGTAAGATTGATCAAACAATCAAAGGCAGTAACAAATAATACAAAAGCACTGGAAATGCAGAACTTCACCACACAAGATGGTAGGAATTCAACAATGGTTCTTATACTGCATATTGTTGTCCTCAGATCAGTTGTTCTGATTACCAGATGCAAGTGTGCAAAACTGGTCAAGAAAAAAGAAAATTTTAAGCATTAACTGTTCCTTTCAATAAATCACAGACATCAGCAATACACTTATCCCAGCTATCTTTGTATTTATACACATGTAAATTTTATAAATATTTTATAAATATTTATACACATATAAATTTTGTTTTCATTTTAAAGAGACAAAGGGCTCCTGTCTAGAAAAATAAAAAGAATTTTAAAAAATCAAGCTCCCAAAATTCAAAGACCCAATATAAAATGGACATCTGAGATGAATACACACTTCTCACATGAAGAAATACAAATAGCAAATAAACACTTGAAAAAATGTTCAGCAACATTAGTCATTCAAGAAATGCAAATTAAAACAACACTGAGATCCATTTCACCCCAGAAAGAATGGTTACCAATAAGAAATCAACCTATAACAAATGCTGGGGGCAGGGAGTGCTGTGGGAAGAAAGGAACTCTTCTCCACTATTGGTAGGAGTGCAGACTGGTGCAACCAGTATGGAAATCAGTCTGGAGATTCCTCAGTGAACTAGGATTAGAGGTCCCATTTCACCCAACTATTCTTCTCCAGGGTATTTGTTGAGCCTTTCTTACCTTACCCCCATCAATCCATTCCACTTTGGATATTTACCTCTGGGTAATATCATTTCCACAACTCCTACTAGGTTAACCAGCACTTGGTCAAATTCCAATTTAAGCATGTTTTATCAGCTTATTTATTTTTGAAATTTATATAAACTCCTTTGAAAATGGTTGCTCTGTAATTTCTATAGGTTATAATTCCTCTATGTGCTAATGGGTCTGCTTAAAGAAAGGCAACTGATACATATATATCATGTTTTTTCTTTTTTTGACATTTTGAGATAGGGTCTTACTATGTAGTTTAGTCTGGCTTGAACTCATTATGTAGCCCAGGCTAACCTCAAACTCATGGC
The DNA here is from genome assembly GCF_000276665.1 of Chinchilla lanigera. NCBI lineage: Eukaryota > Metazoa > Chordata > Mammalia > Rodentia > Chinchillidae > Chinchilla > Chinchilla lanigera. The sequence continues at coordinate 6,375,251 of NW_004955494.1, forward strand.
AATACTTCTATCTCAGCCTCTCAAGTAATAAGATTACAGGTGTGCACCACCACATCCACTTTACCTGTATCATTTTCAGCAATATATCACATTCACTTACTGAAGTTTAATAGTAAATCTTGGATTTAGATAATGAATGAGTCTGATGTTTTCTTTTTGCTTGCACATATTATTTGGCTCATCTCTTGTATTTTTACATAAATTTTAAAATTATCTTTTCAATTTCTATATCCTGTGGGACTTTTACTGAAATTACTAAAAATCTGTAGATAAATTTGAGAGACAGAAAAGGAAAACAATATTGACTCACTATTAACTCATCAAGATGGAAAATATTTAAGAAAACTCTAGTGAATCCATATACCTAAAGTCTCAAGTTTACCCTTCTTTATGGCAGAGTAATATTCCATAGTATATAGAAAGCATAATAGATACATCATGAAACCATGCTTTTAAGTGAGATAAATTGAATAAGCATGTTTAAATATCACACTGCTTCTCTTATGTGAGAAACTGAAAGTGTAAATAAGGATCAAAATGGATGATAGATATTAGGAATTAGGAAGAAAATGTTCAAACAGGAAGGAGAACAAGGGAAGGGAAGAAAAGAAAAAGGAAAAATATAAGGAAAAAATGGAAACAAAGTTTTTGTAAATATGCAAGGGAAGAAGGGTTGAAAGGATGGGAAGATTGAAAAGATGGGAAGGGAAAAGTCAAAATATATAATGTACAGGTATGAATTCTCTGTGATAAATGTGACTGTTATGAATATCTAAAGTGTACTGATAAAATTAATTTCAAAATATCGAACAGAGAACTTGTGAGAAGATGATGGAGTGGTTATCAGCAAGAAATGAGCCTCTTCAAGATTTGGTGTCCAGATGCTAGAATATAGCAAAGTGAGGATGAGAAGGAGGGAGTGGGTCCTCAGGACTCAGAAAGGATCTGAAGTGAGATTGAAAGCCCATGGGGAAAGCAAAGAGACTTCGATGAAGAAGGAGGTGATGGGTAGCACTTTCCCCCTGAGTCTAGACTCACAGCGTGGGGGCGGCAGCTCAAACCTGCAGAAGCACAGTGACCATTTGTCTAGGTTACTTTTCTCTCATTGCTGAGACAAAATACCCAACACCCAAAATTAAGGAAGCAAAGGTATATTTAGCTCACAGTTTGTGGACATTTTAGTCCATACTCAGCTGGCTCTGAGGCAGAGTGGCACATGGCAGAGGTAAACAGTTCATGGCAGCAGAACACAGCAAAGGCAACAAGAGCAAAAGGGAAGCAGCAGCAGAGAGCAAGACTCTTTCCCTCCCTTACACTGTATGCAATTTACCCTACCCAGGGCGAGTGTAGCACTCACACCCATAATCCCAATATTTGACCATGGATTAATCATAGACTCTAGAAGTCCACCCCATGACTGCATGAGGCTTTGTGGGGATATCAAGACATAAACCATAACACCATGGGTGACCCCAGAGGGCTCAATGGAGAAATGCACCAGTGGAACACAGCAATGGACATAGCAGACTGCAGTGATCAGTGAGTTATTCAGGTTCAGATGCTCCCTCCCCACCCCCCACTGGCAGAGAGGACATCTTGCAGAGAGGCCACCTGAACTCAAACTCAGAACAACTGCAAACCAGCTTCTTCTAGCATCAACCAGAGTTAGGGTGAGGCTGCTGAGTTCAAGATGGTATGAAGTTAGAGAGCTGATTTCAAGCCCACAGGAGGCACATGGAATGTTAAAGGCTGAATAAAACACGTTCTAGCCTCACAGCCACAAACCAAATTCAACTTCAGTGGAAATGAAGATGCAAGCATGCTGGAATTACCCACTACACCACAATACAGCTGGAACTAATCAGTTGGCTTGCTGGGATTAATCAAAATGGATCTGGACTCTGTCTGCCCACATTTTTGACCTGTGACAGCAGAGACACACCTTGAAGTGGACATTTTTTCTTATTTTCTGTTCTTGTTTTTGTTGTTCTTATTTTCTTGATTGTTCTTATTTTGCCATGAGTGTAAACATGGTTTCTAGGTCTTTTATTGTTATTGTTCTGTTCTGTTCTTTTTATTTCTTCCTTTATTCTTTCTCTCCTGTTTTCCTTGCCAGTTTCTTTCACCATTCACCAAACTAAAATGGAAATGGATCAAAGATTTAAACATTAAAACAGGGGCTGGAGGCTTAGCTCAGGGCCTGCCTGGTAAGCGCGAGGTTGTGAGTTCGATTCCCGGTACCAGAAAAAAACAAAACAACAACAAAAAAAAACAAAAACAAAAATAAACATTAAAACAGAAAAAGAAACACTAAATCTGCTGGAAGATAGAATAGGCAAAATTCTTAAAGACATTGGTCTAGGTAACGACTTTATGGACAAAACTTTAATTTCACAGAAACTATTACAATCAACAATTGGGATCTTGTCTTATTAAAAAGGTTTTGGACAGCACAAGAAACCACCAGCAGAGTGAAGAGACAACCCACAGTGTGGGGAAAACATTTTGCCAGCTCTTCCTCAGACAAAGGACTAAGATCTAGAATATATAAAGAGCTCAAAATAATTAGACTCTCCCCAGATTGGAAGACCTAATCCAAAAATGGGCATCTGAGATGAGTAAACACTCCTCAGATGAAGAAATAGAAATGGCAAATAAATATATGAAAACTGTTCAACACCGCTGGTCATTTATTCAAAGGTAATATACTTAATATATTAATATATATACTTAAACAAACTATGACAGCTATAACGTTAATAGGACATGTAATCTTATGGAATCACCATAGTTTGACTGGATATCCAGTGTCTTTGAAAAGTCATTATGTGGTTTATGATTATAACACTACTTAGTACTATGTTTCTTTCTAAGCCCCTCCTTAGTTGCATCCTATAAACTTCAATGTGTTGTGTTCCCAGTATCATTTTCTTCAGAATATCTTTTAATTTTCTTATTTGATAATATTATTTCACCTATGGATACCACACTACATGGTTAATTTGCAATTACCTAGAGACTTTCTATTTATATATCTATTATTGATTTCTAGTTTAAAGCTACTGTATTGAGAGTACATATTCTATCTGATCTCAATTCTTTTAAATGCACTAAGTCAGATTGTTCTTTTGGCACTGCCTGCACTCTATCTTGGTAATATTCCAAATGCACTTTCAAATAATGTGCATTTATTAGCCACATGAAGTTTTCTACAAGTGTCCATTAAGTCCTGCTAGTTTCCACCCACCTGTTCTGTCTATGAAGAGCTAAAAGGATATGGGTTACAATCCATTAATTCTAGATGTAGAATTTCATATGTCTCCTTCCTGATTACTCCTAGTTTCCTGATTTTGAAGCTTCCTATTATATGTATCACGTTAAGAATTACGTTCTTTTGGTGAATGGACCCCTTTGTCATCATGCATATTCATCTCAAATTTAATATTTTGAAATCTCCTTAGTCAGATATTATATATGTATCCCTGCTTCTTTTTACTGGTGCTGTAATGTTATTGCTTTCCTGTTATTTTACATGTATTTATTTATGTATTTATTTTTATTTTCAAGATAAAAGAATGGAAACATATTAACAAACACACAGACATAATTTGCATTCAACATAAAACAAATATTAACAGTAAAAGAAAAATTAAGAATAAATTAGGCCCTGCTCTTTGATGTAATCTGAAAACCCCTGCCTTTTGTGAGGAGTGTTGACTTCATTTAGTTTACTTCTTATTTAGCAATTTGCCAAGTTCTGCAATGATGTCCATAATCCAATTTTGGAATATTTTCACTGCACATGTGCCATCCTTCCTGCTTATTTACAAATAATCAACATCACTAGGTCCAGCCCAAGGCAACCTCTAATATAATTTCATTCTTTATAAGGTTTTATTTCCTGGGCATTTCATATAAATTGAATCATATGTGAGGTTTTGTTGGTAGTGATGTTTCTGGCTTTTTTCAAGTGACCTAATGACTTTGAATTTTACACATGATTGAGTATGTATCAGTATTTTATTATTTTCCTTGTTATATAGTACCCCATTTTATGAGAACTGTATATGACATTTAGCTTAATCATAAACCAGTTGATAGGTATATTTGGTCAGTCAGCTTTTATAGATTTTATACTTGCCAGGAATAATGTTGCTGTACACATTCAATTTCAGGTCTCTGTGCAGATACCTATCTCATTTCTCTTGAACACACTTGTAGTAGCATTGATAGTTCCTATTCTAAATTTGTGCTAAATGTTTTTAGAATCTGCCCAATTATTTTCTAGAACAGCTGTTTTATTTGACATTTACACTAGCAGTGTGTGAACTTTCACATTTTTCTAAATCGTCATCAATGTTTGTTATTGTTCTGATCTGTACAGCTCAATTTAATAAGTGTGAAATGATATCTCATTGTGATTTTAATTTGCATTTTCCTAATGACAAATGATGTGGAGTATTTCTTCATGGGCTTATTAACCATTCTTCTTTGGCAAACGTCTATTTGAATTTTTGCCTGTGTTGTTAGTTGGATTTTGCTTTCTTATTAGTAAATTGTAAAAGTTTCCATTTACTTCTGTAACTTTGCTGATATAATTGTTTGCATCCACTTTCTTGAGGTTTTTTGTTTACCTCATTTGTTCTTTTTTCCTTTTTTTTCCATCTTACATTTTGTCAAATTTAGTTTTTAGTTTCCTCTGTCTTTAACCTGTTAAATGCATTAAAATTAAGGTAAGGTCTCTTTTACATTCACACACATTTTTATCATTTCTTGTGTTCTCTTTTGTTTGGGAAAGATGAATGTTAATACCCAGTATTATGACTTCTGCTGCTACCTAAAATTTGCTTTAACATTTCTCATGTGCTGGTCTAGTGGTGATGAGTTCTCTGAGTCTTGTTTATCTGAAAATTTATATTTCTTTTTAATTAAAAACTTTAGTGTTAAATTGAAGAACAGAAATAAAATTAAGTATAAAGTAAATAAATAATTAAAGAATTTTAGGGTGACTTTTTTACTTTAGTCCCTGTAAAAAATTCACGTCCATGTTGTATGGTTTGCACAGCGTTGAGTAATCCTCTTGCTATTCGCATCGTTATTCACTTTTCCTGTATTATAATTCTTTATATGTTTAGCTTCCTTTAAGATTTTCTTTTCTATCCCTTATGATTAATAGTTTGCCCATAATATGCCCTGATGTAACTTTCTCTATGCTTGTACTCTGAAATATTTTCAAACCATTATTTTTAACTTCTTTCTGCTTCCTCACTTTCCCTCTTCTTATCTACTTGCAGTATGCTAATATACTTAAGTTATACTGTTTGTTCATATCTTTCCCACAGCTAATCGAGGCTCTATTTATTTTTTCCCTTTGCTCTTTCCTCTGCATTTAATTTTGTACCATATCTTTTATTATACCATCCAGTTCACATTTTTGATTGGGGGATTTTATAGTTAAAATTCAATTGCTATTAACCTCTTCCAATAAGTATTTTACTTCAAATATTACAATTTTTTAATTTCTGAAACTTCCATTTTGGTATTTTTTATAATATTCTCAAATTCTGTCCTCATGATATTCCATTTCTGTCATGGAATATATTTTTAAATAGCTGTTTTATTATTTTTGTTGAATAACTCCAACATCTTTGGAATTTTTCTGTTTTTATTAATTAATTTTTACTCCTGACTATTTGTCATATTAGCATTCATTTTTATGCCTGATGATTTCTCATTATATACCAAAAATTGTGAATATAACGTTTTACATGATGCTGAGACTTTCTGTATTTTAAAGAATATTGTTTAACTTTATTCTTGTCAAGTAACTAGCATACTTGGGAATCAGTTTGATCTTTCAAGACATGCTTTAAATTTTACCAAGAAAATCTAGAGCTGTTTTTTAAATTTAGCTCAACTATGAAAACCTCCAGAGAATTCGAGAATTTCCATATTTGAGATCTTTCCACATTGTGCATTGGAAACATAAAGTATGTTTCCCTCTAATAGCTCCAGAAAGTGCTCAGCCTACAGATATCCATTGGTCTTGTTGGTAGACATGGATAGTTCCCCACAGATTTTATTTAGCCAGTGGAGAACTCCAAGATATTTCTAGAGTATTTATTCTCTCTCACTTGTTCTTATTGTTTCTTCTCTAATATTCTCACCTCAAATCTAGCCCTGTGCCTCACTCAAACTTTGTTCTCTAATCTGATGACTTAACAACAATACAGGATTGTTGAGTTCCACTCTCCTTGCATTTTGACATAGAAATTGCCTTGAAGGTAAAAGCTGTTGGACACATTTTGTTTCTTCTTGTTTCAAAGATTTCAGTCCATTGTGATTGTTATCCAATGCCTAAACAGCATTTTCTGGTCTATTTTATCTGGTTTTGTAGTTTACAGTTGCAAAGTAAATATAGTTTATATTTACTTTAAATATAGTTTTAAAGTAAATATAGTAAATATAGTGCACCAGAAAAAGAAGCCCTTTATCTCTCTTTCCTTTTTCTTCATGGGTAGACTTAAAATTCCTGCAAGACTTCATTTTATTTCATTTTAACATGTTTTGTACACTTCTAAAAAATGTCACATTTTCTTAAATAATCACATGCTGTATAAGTTTAAAATAGTTCAGTGGTTTCTCTATTACTTAGCCAGAATCAAATTACTCCAGTTGTGTGAAAAAAATCCATTTAGAACTTCTGGGAAGATGGTGGGGTAGTGAGCACCAAAGAATTAGAGATTTGGTGATCAGATACTGGAGTACAGGAACATGAGAAAGAGAAAAAAGAGGGAAAGGGGTTCCTTTGACCCAAAAAGGATCTGAAGTGAAAATCAAAGCCAACCAAGAGTGAAAACAGAGACAGCAATGTGAAAGAAGGGAGTGGCAAGCAGTGCTTTCTCCCTGAGCCCTGATTCACTGCATAGGAGAGGGATAGCTTCACCCCAGAGGCCTCCACAGAGAAACACACCAGTGGTACAAAGCAGTAGACAGAGTGGACTGCAGTAGCTCTGAGTTATTTGGGTTCACATGTCCCCCAGGAGAGGGTGATCGGCCCACTGCCATCTTCAAAAGGGGTCAACTGAGCTCAGAATTAGAAGTAGTTTAGGGATGGTTCCATCTAGTATGTTCCAGCACAATGGTGAGACAGACCCAAAATCAAGTCAGCAGGAGGTTAAGTAGCTGAGTTCAAGGCAGAAAGAAGCACATAGTGTTGCAGGCTAAACAAACTGAGTTCCAGCCTCACAGCCATAAACCAAGCTTAACTTTAGTGGAATAAAAGGTGTAGGTACTGGCATTGGCCACTGCCCTGCTATAAAGCTGTGACTGGCTTGCTGGTATTAATCAACATATGCCTGGGCTCTGGCTGCCCATTCTGTCTGCCAGTGACAGCAGAGACACACCTAAAATGGACTTTTTTTTTCTTTTCTTCTTCTTTTTCCTTTTTTGCATTTGTTTTTGTTTTGTTTTAGTTTTTGATTGTTCTTGTTTTTATATGAGTGTGAGTATTCTTTCTAGATGTCTGGTTGTTGTCCTGTTCTGTTCTTGTTTGTATTTCCTTTTCTCTTTTCCTATTGTCTTCTTCACCAGTTTGCCAAAGCCTGTGTACTCTTTCTTTGTCCTCCACCCTTGCTTCTAATCTCTTCCTCTTTTTCTATTTCTCTGTTTTCCCCCAAAATCTGTTAATTTTTCACCCTTGACAAAGTTGCCATACTGAGGGCATATATACTGCATAGATTTTTCTGGTTTAATTTAGATTTTATTATATAACCACAACTATAGTTTATACATTTAAAGGTGACAAATTAATAGTTGCCACATTTTGTCATTTTTCTAGGCTGTGTTTGATGCTATTGATATAACTGATTGCATCACTTTAGTCAAGGTGATCTAATTGTCCTAATGAGTTGTTCTTACTGGTATGCCAAGAATCAGATAGCCTGAGGGTCATGAACATTACTTTAAGCCAGTGTCAAAGACCCAGGAAGTAGACCAAATACACAGCAACTTCTAATCCCCAACAAATTGAAGATGTAGGAAATTGCAACAGGCTCAAAACCCAAAAGCCACCTATACCTGGAACATACCTATGAGACATAATAATATCCTAATAGTTCTAAATATTATCAATAAAACTAGTCCCCATAAACAATTTATAAGCATCATCCCAGGAATAAAAAAAATAGGAAACGAGGGAACAGTTAAGAAATATGCAATCCCAGACTTCCAGCTCATGAAAGGCAAATGTAAGGGGCAATGAGGTGGAAAAATTTGAAAGTCACCAGAGAGATTATTTCTGATTTGATTTTTCTAGAGCCTCATCCTTCTGCTTTGTTACTTCTGCTTTTACCACTTCAGGGATTCCAGGTTGGTGACTTTCAAATTTTTCCACCTCATTGTCTGTACTGTTCTTTTGCTATTTTGTAAAAGATTGTCTGTCTGTTAATGTTTTCCTCCTTTTATTTTTAAAATAAAAAAAAGATATAGAAAAAAAAAGAAATAATCTCTCAGAAACCTGCAGAGATGGTGACCGTAATGAAAGACATGGTTAATGAATCTAGAGAAGATAGAGATTTTTTTAAAAAGAGGAGTTTAGGAAAATGATGGGAAACATGAACGCTCAACATAAGAACAAATGGAATTCATGAAACAGATTCAAACAGATATCCAAGAGATTAAAAATTCCATTAAAAGTATATGCAGCAGAATGAGACAATATGAGGGCAGAATATCAGATATAGAAGATTTAATTATGAACATAAAAAGAAATATTTCTTAAACAGAGCAAGGAACCATGACAAATCAACCCAACGGCTGCTAGGCAATGAAAAAAAAAATAAGATAAAATTGATCAGACTCACTGAAAAATTAGGAGATAGACAAACTAGTGTAAAAATACTCATGGAAAAACTTGTTCACAGAAGTAATGGAAGAAAACTTCCTAAGCATGGAAAAAGAATTTGATATACAGTAAGTGAGGCTTATAGAACTCCCATTATCCATGATAAAAAAAAAAATTACACCAAGGTATACAATAGTCAAGATTCCAGAAATTCAACACAAGAAACAGAAATGCTGTTAAAGTAAAGAAACAAACCACATACAAAAAGCAGTCCATCGTAATCACAGAAGACTTCTCAACACAAAGCAAAGGAGAGCTTGCAGTGAAGCATTTCATTCCCTAAAAAAACCTTGAAACAGATTGATGTACATCAAAAACCTACTTTTCAAACTTTATGGAAAAATAAGATACTTCCATGACAAAGAACATATGAAGAAATTCATTATCATCAAACTAGTACTCCAAAAATTCTGAAAGTTGCTCTGGGAAAAGACAATAGAGGCAAAAATTTCAAGAATCCCAATAGGACAAATATAATAGGCAAGGAAAATAATTAAACAGTTGGAGGAAAAGGGAACCAACAACAGGAAAATAACATGACAAGGATAAGTCAATACACATCAGTTATAACCATCAATGTAAATGATCTCAATTCATCAATCAATAGAAATAGACTAGTAGAATGGGTCAAAAAGCAAGATCCAACAATATGCTGCACACAAGATATACATTCAATTCAAAAAGATATTCATAGACTGAAAGCTAAAAGATGGAAAACAATACTACATGCAACAGAGAACCTGAAAAAAGGATAGCTAGCTATTTTATTTACAGATAAAGTGGATTTCAAGCCAAGACTGATTAAGAGGGATAAAGAAAGTCACTATCCTTGTAAATAAAACAATATAAGAAGAGATCACAATCATAAATATATATGCACCAAATACCAGCACACCAACTACATAAAACAAATATTAACAGACGTGAAAAATCAAATAAGGACTCATACAATTGTAATAGGGTACCTCAATACCCAACTCTCACAAAAAAAAATAGATCAACTGGACAAAAATAATAAAGAAATACGAGAAATGAGCCAAACTTTTGAACAAACTGACTTAGTAGATGTCTACAGAGTGGTCCACATCACAAGATCAGAATATACATTCTTTTTAGTTGCACATGGGTTGTTCTCCAAAACAGACCACATTCTACTTCATAGAACATGCTTAAGTAAATGCAAAGGAATTGAAATTATTCCATGCATATTATCAGACCATAGTGGAATGAAATTAGAAATCAATGGCAAAATAAACCACAAAAACTACATAAACACATAGAAATTAAAAATCACCTACCTGAACAACCAATGAATAACAGATGAAATTAGACAGTTTCTATAATTAAATAATATTGCCAATACACTCTTCCAGAACTTACGGGATGCAATGAAAGCAGTCTTAGGAGGGAAATTGATGGTGGTGATTACCTATATCAGGAAGCAAGCTCAAATAAACTAATTTTGAGTCTGAAGCTTCTAGAAAAAGAACAGTAAGTCAGACCTAAAGCACATATGAGCAAGGAAATTATAAATATCAGAGTGGAAATTAATGAAATGGAGATGAAGAAAATAATACAAAGAACGAATGAGTTGAGTTGATTCTTTAAAAGATTAAATACATCTCAGAGGCCCATTTTTGGATTGGGTCTTTGAATTTGGGGGGCCTGATTTTTTTAATTCATTATATGTCTTAGATAGAAGTCCTTGAACTCCTACCATCTTGCCTAGTGAAATTCTGTATTATCTCTACTGTTTTATCAAAGAATTATTTTCTTATTCCCTATGATGGTTTGAGCAATCTTTCATTCTTACATCTGGTAATCTGAGCAATGTAGTTGAGGATAGCAATATGTAATGTAACAACCACTGTTGATTCGTATTATTTTGTCTGGAGACTCTGTATCATTTTGAATGTTCTTGCTTTGATTTGTTTATGTTTGTGATATGGGTATGCTGCTATTGTTCTATTTCTTTCTTTGTTTGTTTCTCCTTTACTACTCTCTTTAAAATAAAAAAAAAATTAAATACAATTGACAAACCCTTAGCCAACCTGATCAAAAAGATGAAGGAAGAAGACTTAAATCCATGCAATTAGGAATGAAAAAAGTGAAATCACAACAGATCCTGACAAAACTGAGGAGAGCTCAATATCTAGTTTGAGAAGCTATATTGTGAGAAGATAAAACACACAGAAGAAATGGACAGATTCCTAGATACATATGAATTAACAAAGCTGAATAGAATTTCTAAATAAACCAGTATCAGTGAAATTGAAGATGTAATGAAAAAATTTACCAACAAAGTAAAGCCCGTGGCCTGATGTATTCACTGCTGAATTCTAAAAGGAATTTAGAGAAGGTTTAATGCTGTTACTTCTCTAACTCTTTAATGAAATTGAAAAGGAAGCAATACTCCCAAATTCATTCCTGGAAGCAAGCATTACCCTGATACCAGAAGCAGAAAATGATCCAACCAAAAAAGAGAACTACAGGCCAATCCCCATAATGAACATACATGCAGAAGTCCTCAATCAGATACTCTCAGATAGAATGTAGCAAATCATCAAGATTATACACCATGACCCAGGAGGATTCGCCCCAGGAATTCAAGAATGGTAAAACAGAAAACAAATCAATAAATGTAATACACCATATTACCAAGCCAAGGACAAAAACCATGTGAGCATCTCAATAGATACAGAAAAATTATTTAATAAAGTCCCATACCCATTCAAGATAAAAAGACTACAGAAAATTGAAATAGATGGTCTTTATCTCAATCTGGTAAAATTCATCTATGACTAACCAACAGTCAACATCCTTGCAAATGATCAAAAACTGAAAGATTTCACTCTTAAATCAGGAACAAGATAATGATGTCCCCTGTAACCCCTGTTATTTGACATAGTTATGGAAATTTAGCTAGAGCAATCAGACAAGAAAAAAAACTAAAAGGAATGAGGTTAAGAAAGGAAAAAGTTAAATTATCATTATTTGCAGATGGCATGATACTGTACATAGAGCAACCAAAAAAACTACCAAAATTTTTTACATTTAATAACCAAATTCAATAGCACAGCTGGATATAAAGTCAACACTCAAAAATAAATAACATTCCTGTACATAAATAACAAAGTCCCTGAGAAAGAAATCAGGGATAGAACACCTTTCACAATTGCATCAAAAAAGAAAAGAAAAGAAATACCTTAAAATCAACCTAATAAAGGAAGTAAAATATCTTTGCATTGAAAACTACAGTAGTCTGGAAATGGAGATTGAAGAAGATGTCAGAAATTGGAAAGATAACCTGTGTCCTTGGGTAGGAAGAACCAATATAGTGAAAAAGACCGTACTTCCAAAAGTGTTATACAGACTTAAGGCAATCTGAATCAAAATGCCAATGCAATATTTCCCAGAATTAGAGAAAACTATCCTAAAATGAGTTTGGAACAAGAAAAGACATAGAATAGCAAAAGCCTTTCTGGGAAACAAAGGCAAGGAAGAGACATCATAATCCCTGACTTGAAATTATATTACAAAGCTACTGTTACACACACACACACAAAAAAAAACCAAACATCATGGTATTGGCAAAAAATACAAACCTGTAGATCAATGGAACATATTAGAAGAAGCAGACACAACTCCAAACACACTCAGCCACCTTATCTTTGACAAAAGAGTCAAACACCTTCATGGAAGAAAGATAAACTCTTTAATAAATGGTGTTGAAAACACTGACTTTCTCTTTGCTGAAGATTAAAACTAGACCCATATCTTTCACCATGCACTAAACAAAGATTAAAATGAATCAAAGATCTAAACTTTAGAACAGAAACAAATCTGCTGGAAGATAGAATAGGTAGAACTCTTAAAAATACTGGTGTAGGAAAAGACTGTGAATAAAACCCTGACTGCACAGGAACTATCACAAAGAATCAACAACTGGGAGATCATCTTATTAAAAAGTTTTTGTTCAAGAGAAACCCTAATCAAAGAGAAGACAACCCAGTGTGGGAAAATTTTTTTCCTAACTGTTCCTCAAAGGACTAATATGTAGAATATATAAAGAACTCAAAATAACCAGACCCCCCAAATTTGACAACCCAATCCAAACAGGTGCATCTGAAATGAACAGACACCTCTCAGATGAAGTATAAATGGCAAATAAATATATGAAAAAAATGTTCAATATCACTGGTCATTTAACAGATGCAAATTTTAAAATGTCCATTTACAGTTACATCATTTCAATCAGGATTCAACAAGATTACATGATATACTTCAATTATTTATCTGTCTTTTTTTGCAATAGCCATTGACCTATTAGAGAGAAGAGTACTGCAGACTGTACCATATCTAGGTTTATCTGTTTATTTTTCTTGTGGCAGTACTTCAGTTGGATCTATAGATGGTTGTAAGCTCTACAGGTTTGATTAGATAAGGTATGATTATAAATATTCCTTATTTTTCTAAGGTGTTTCATGTATGATTTATATTACATCACATCACAAAGCACACAATATCAGATAATCTCTTTTTCTCCTATTAATATTAACCAATTGGTTTAGGTGGTGATAGCATGAAGTTACCAGTATGAAGGTCCCCATCAGCCATTTATCTAACAGCTTCATCTGTCATAATCACTAGTACAGATTAATTCTTCCACTATCAATAACAGTGACAATTTTCTTGTTCTATAATTTCTTGTATATTTATTGCTTTGAATTTTTCTGGAGAGAACTTTTTCAGTCTTGCATGTGTATTCGGTATCACTGACATATATTATATAAGAAAGCTAAAATAAAATTTAATTATGACTAATTTCCAACTTTCAGATGAAGGATTTACTAATTTGGTAAGTTTCAATAATGTTCAATGAAAGAATATATAAGAAAAGTTAACAGAGCAAGCCTGTGACTTCTTCACCTTGTGAAAGCCTGATTAAAAGGTGAACCCCTGGCAGGCATCTTGGAGTTCAGTTTGTTAAGCTGTTGCCACCATCACTAGAATGATTAACGGTAAGTCATTGTATGTAAATTGTTTGGAGAAATAATGTGATTTGTGCTGAACACTGACCTTCCTCTTGGGCATCTGGAATTTTGGTACTTGCTGACTAGAGGGTGCCTACATGGCCATCTCCCACTAAAAACCCTGCGTACCAGGTCTCTAGCAAGTAAATTTTCCTGATGTTTACTATTTTACCTTTTACTGTAACTAATTGCTGGGAGCATTGTGTGTGATTTCACTGGGAAAGGACCCTTGAAGCTTGAGATTGGCTTCCTGTGCACTTTACTACACATGCATTTCTTATATCCTGCTGTCATGAATCTCTACCATGTGTATAACTATAATCATCACTCCATATTGGAGAATGAAGTTTCTGCATTACTGATTTTTCTAACCCTTATCAAAAGTACTTGAAAAAATTTCCAGAAGGAAAAACTAGAGTTTGCTACATGCCAAGCACTATGCTGAAAATGAGTGTGTAAGCACACCCAGTGGTAGCATCCTTCTGATTCACAGATCTTCAGTCTCTCACTAGCGCTCGTTATCTCAGCATCCCACACCTCAGGTCATATTCCTGAACTGTGTCATGAGGGCAGCAATGGTTTCCTCTGTATGGAACACATACTGACTTTCTTCCTTTGTGATCATTATCTTACCAATACAGTATAATTACTTACACAATGTGTGCTATACCTACGTTGAATTCAATATCGTAAGTAATTTAGAGATGAATTAAAACATTCAAAAGGATGTGCATAGACTATGTGCAAATACTGTTCCATTTGGTATAAAAGACTTGAGGTTATGGGATCAATCCTTTGTCTGTAGAGAGAAATGCCAGCAAGTTCTAGGTCTTATAAATCCTGCAAGTGAATCTTGGAACATGGGGCTCATCTTAGGAATTCCTAACTCAAGGAGCTTGTTTCTTTTTTCTCTTTTGGTGTCCTCTTCTTTTATGAACTTCATAATAATCAATAAGTTCTCATATAATAAACACATTCCCATAAATTCCATTCATTTTCAAAGCAAAAGTGTCTAAACTTTGGCCAACACAAGCTCTCTCTTTGTTTCTTGGTCACTTTGATGCAATGTCATAAGTGTCCCTAGCTCTTTTATTTTCTAGCACAACATTTCACATGCTGATTTTAGAAGTATTCTATCCCACATCTGACATCAACTGTTCCTTCAAGTAATTTTAAAATAACATTTAGTGCTATCACCTGGATACTACATATAATCTTGTCAAAGAACTGTCATTTGCCTTTTCAGCCTTTTAAGTGGCATGTATTTAGTGAAATTAGAGTAAAAGTATAGGTTTACACAGATAGCCATACATTACTAGACTTTTATACCACTTAGTTGATTTTTTTCTACTTGTGTCTCTTTTCCATGCCATTGACTATTGTGGTAACTGACATTAAAATAATTCATATTTACATTATTCCATAACATATGTAGAGTTTTAAAATACTACCAATGTT
The DNA here is from genome assembly GCF_000276665.1 of Chinchilla lanigera. Lineage (NCBI taxonomy): Eukaryota > Metazoa > Chordata > Mammalia > Rodentia > Chinchillidae > Chinchilla > Chinchilla lanigera. The sequence goes on from NW_004955494.1 coordinate 6,390,647, forward strand.
AATGCTAACAATAAAAGAAGATATTAAACTTGAAAATATGTTTTCAACTCTATTTGTCTTCAGAATATATTGTCCTAAATATATACAGTGGAAATACCATCTCTAAAGCTACTTGAAGTAATTTATTCCCATCTATCAGTTTAATATATAGCTACATTCATTTATTTTTTAAAATTTGTAATCAATACTTTGCTTTATCTTTTTGATTCAAAATAATTTTGAAAATGTGAGTCATTCTTAAATTTCAAAACAAAATATTTTAGAGAAATCTTGCTTTTAATATGTTTCTTTTTCAGTGTATTTTATTGTGTAAGTAAATCTATATAACAGAAATAGTTGCCCATTGTACTATTGTGAATGTTCTTTTTTCACTTAAATGTATATCCTGGAGTTCATTCCGTATCAGATTATAATAGAGAGCTTCCTCATTCCTTTTTAAACTGCATAGCATTCTATTGTACAGATATACTATTTTATATTCAACCAGAACTTACTGGGATACTTGTAAGCAGTTTGCTTAAAACACCATTTGTAATGCTAATAAACAAATTCTTTTATTTTTTGGTCTTTTTGAGACAGGGTCTCACTATGCAGTTCAGGCTGGCCTTGAGCTCACTTTGTAGCCCAGGTTGGTCTCACACTCACAATGATCCTCCTGCCTCAGCTTCCCAAGTGCTGGGATTACAGGCATGTACCACCATGCCCACTGAAATTCTTAATGATTTTCTTAGAACAAATCATTAGAAATGAAATTTCTGAGTCAAAATTTTGCACCCATTTAGTTTTATCCCTCTTGGTTTGGTCTTATTTATGTAGCTTGTGACATATAATAATCTTGACACAATTACCAATTTAACCACTGAGTAACATTATTGTCATACTGAATATAGACATTTATCAAATCTAAAACATATGTGTGGAAAAAGGGAATTAAAAGTAGCAATGAAACTTATTTGTTCTCTTTTTTATTGATTATACAAATAAATGGGATTCATCCTGGCAAAACTCTACATGCATGTGAGTGAGTGAGTGAGTGAGTAGAAATAGTGAGTAGAACTCCATTGATCATACTCACCCTCCATCATTTCCTGTTCTGCCCTCCCCAGATTTATCCCTGAAGGAGGATGCAGTTCATGTAATATACTTTGATCATATCCAGCCCCCCAGTACCCATCATTACACCTCATTCCCTTTGCCCTTATTTCCTTTCTCTTGGCTAATAACATCTCCTTTCTTATCATCTTTTCTGGAATTCTACATTTTGTGGAGAACACATATCATTTGTTTTACTGAGGCTGGCTTCTTTTGCTCAAAACAATGGTTTCCAGATCCATCCATTTTCCTGAAAGTGACATAATTTCACTCTACTTTATGAATAATTTCTCCATCAATTAGTCTACTGATGGGCTCCTAGGCTGTTTCCATATCATGGCTATTGTGATTGCAGCACAATAAGCATGAGTATGCAAGTATCTCTAGAGTGTTATAGTTGAATCAAATCTTAGCTCTATTTTTACTTTTGTGAGGAACCCACACTTATTTCATTGTTGTTATTTTTTGGTGCCAGGAACAGAACTCAGGACTTTGTGCTTGCCAGGCAAGTGCTGTACCGTTGAACTGTATCCCCAGCCCCTCCATACTGATTTCTATAGGGGCTGTACTATTTGCATTCCCAATAGAAGTGTGGAATATATGAATACTCATCACAAAGAACAAAAACATTGAACTCTCATACCTATGACATGAAGTTAAGTTTCATCTGTCCAACTGAGAATAAGTGATTTAGGTGATATAGAGATGAATTTTATCTAGATAGATTATTCTAAGTAGCTACATGAATACAATTTGAATATTTACTTTGAATTTTAAGGAGTCATCTGGCCTTTTGCACATAGTACAAATGTATAGAACTCTGAAACAATTGCCAAGTTCCATCGGAACCTGCAACTTAGCATTGAAAAACAACTAACATGTTGTTGTGCACAGTTACCCATAGGGACAGATGTAGCTAAGCCTGAGTCAGAAGAGGAAACTGAAGAAGGTAAAGGAGTTGTAGCTGCCTTCCTTCCTCTAAGCAATTGTAAAGATGCTTGAACAATTTTTCCTCATGATATACCCTTTAAAAACATACCGTATTGAGGAATTAAAACTAGAATTTCCACAGAAAGTCAGTCCTGCAAGAGTCCCTGAGAGAAAGAGGTATAACTAGCTATTCCATACCTGGATTCTACCCAGGGAAGCAAATAAGGAGCCTGGTACAGACCAAGCGAGCCACATATCAAGGAACAGACTATGTTCAAATCGCCCAGTGCCAGTGAGAACAGATTGCATAAAGATAAAATTGTTGCTATTCACCAAAGACAGATTCTACAGAAGAGAAATTCTTGGCTGACAGAATCCATTGGTGCCCAAGATTTCAGAAAAGGACCTACGGAACCATCAGATAGCCTAATACTAGAATGAAGAAACAACTATGCTATAGACCTTGTACAAGTTTTACAAAGCATATAATTAAAAAGATTAAAAGGTTAAAAAGGAGTAGAAGATGGACATTATGAAGAAATAGTGTGTGAGTAGAACTCCAACAGATAGAGAAAAGAATAAACTGAGAAGTGGAAATTCTAGACAGAAAGATTTTATACCACAGTCAGTAAAATCAGATGTCCCATATATCCAAATATAAATTCAAATAATGTCAATGATAGAAACCAATCAGAAAGTGGGGACACGTTAAAAACTTCTCTCCTACCCAAAGATAGCAAGGGCTACTCAGACTAAGGCAATGGCCTCAGAACTGTGCTCAGAACTACCATTTGGTCTGATTTTTCAAGAAAACTCAAAAATTTTATATGAAAAAAGTCAGATGGTTATGTGAACATTTTTTTCAACTTTTAAAGTTCTATATAAACCAATCAAAACTATGTCTACAGATCCCCAGTTTATAGTTGTATAATTTTCCTCAGCTTATTGAGCCTTAGGAAGCTATTTACTGCTACAAATCCTTACCACCTCCTTACCCAAGAGGAATGGCAGATGCTGAAGTAAATAAACTTCACCAAAAGAAGACAGTTCTTTTTTTAAGGGCAATATAGAATTTTTACTGACCTTAAATTGCATAAGCTCTTCAGTCTCCTAAGTTAACAATGTTAGTTTAAAAATGCTTCAAATATATTTTATTTAAGCTGTAAAGCTAAAATAGGACTATCACTTGCCAAATTTCAGAGTGGTTCACAGTGGTAAAATTTAAACTTTTTTCAACTTGCTAATGAAAATGGCACGTGGACTAGGCATTTCATGCCTTTAGCATCTATTCTAACAAAAGAGACTGAAGCAGCCCTCTGGAAAGTAAAGCGAGGACCCCTTCCCCAGTAATCAAAGGAGTAATCTTATCATTGCAATGACCAGACATCTTGGATCTGTGTAGATACCAGACATTACCTGCAAGGCCAGCCTGATAAATACTAAGAGAACAGATCAGAGTTGATTTTTAAAGCTCCTGGTGCATTATTAAATTAATTTCTCTGCTATTTTCAAAAGCAGTAGCTATTTGTAATCTAAATATAGCTTCTTTCCATGTAAAAAACTGTCCCATTATCTTACCTCTCACCACTTCCATTCCCACCAATACTATTCTGATGGAATGAGAAAATTCACAGCTGGAAAACACATTGGGGACCCTCTTAGTCTGGTCACTCACTCAGTGGGGAAGCCATGCTATAGAGCCCCAAACAAATGACCATTTTGTCTCTGCTTAAGCAACTTGTGAATTCCACAGTCCCTAAGAATTAGGGCAAAGATGAAGAATGGGAAAATATGCCTTGAAATTCTCTCTCAGCCCATTTTAAATTCAAGTATAATAAAATGAAAGATTCCTGCAGTCAACTCTCACCTATCATGTTCTCCTCATGTTAGTAATCCTTAGTACCAACAAACACTCAAAGCCTCGTGTCCCGAACACCAGTAGTGACTCACAAGTATCTGAGTATTCAAAGCAGAGAAATATCACAGTTGGCACATCTGAGAGGCAGCTGCTGTGCTTGGATAGTGTGTGAGCATTTGGTGGGTTCTGCCCACTGCCAGCACAGTCAGAAATAGTTAGAATCCACATCAGCAGTCAAAATCACATGGTTTAACTGGGATCCCAGAAATCGGGACCTAGCTCTGCAAAATGAGGCAGAAACCTATGTGAAAGTCAAGGCAAATGTTCTGCCTCGCTTGCTGTCCTATCTATCCTGTTAAAGGAATGATTTCTATTGGCTGTGGAAATGGAAGTATAAAGACATATATCATCTGAAATGAAATAAATTATGTGTAAATCACTTCAAAATCAAAATATTCCTTACAGAAAAATGTTTGCTATGGAACATAGGAACATTTAGAAATATTTGATATAATGTGGTGTAGTACCTCTGATAGTATAGATATCTAGGGCTTTGAGAGCTCATTGCACAATATTCTGAAAGCTTCCGTAGATGAGAAACTATATGTAGTACATGTGTCTGCTTTACTGCAATTAATGTCCTCCAGCTCATGCATTTTACTGTATATGATAGGATTCGTTGATTCTTCTGGCCGGATAGTATTATATTGTATAAATCTATAAATTTCACTTATTCTGTCATCCATGCACAGGTATGTACAAGGTTGATTTCTTGCCTTAGTTATTTGTGAACAGTGTGACAATAAACATGGGCATCTAGATATCCTTTTGGTATGCTGGTTTCTTTTCTTTCCATATATACCCAGAAGTAGCACAGCTGAATAAAATGGTAGAAATCTATTTTAATTTTTTGAAGCACCTCCATATTATTCTCCATAATGGCTATATTATGCCAACAGTATATAAAAATTTCTTTTCTCCATAGTCTCACCAGCATTTGTTATTTTTCATTGTTTTGTTTGGCCTTTCTGATAATAACTACTCTAATAACTGAGGTGATAGGTATCTCAGGAAAGCTCTCATTTTTTATTTGTGTTTATGATACATACATCTATTAGTCTTTGGCAGGTTGCATATTTTGAAAATATCTTCTAATTAATGCCACCTCAGTTTACATGAGAAATAGATATTTAATGTGTTTGTTATACGAATTTTTATGGTGAATTATGTTTCTTAGTCATTTAAGCAAACTTTTTCCATTATAAGACTTAACATTGTTTTCTATAGTTTTTTCCAAAGCATCAAGTTTGTCCTTTCAGAAATAAACATTTAATCTCAAAAAATTTTTATGACTCTGGTGTGAAGTAAGAGTCTAATATTTTTGCCAAAATAAAACAAAGCTTTAATATTTATTTCTCATTGATCTATACTGCTTCTTCTGGTGCAGTCAAGATATCAAAAATATAGATTATGTTTTGGGGCTGTTAATCATCACTCATGAGTCAGTTTGTCTAGCAAGAGTAAATATCACTGCATTAAAAGTGATATTACTGTAACTGTAGAGAACATCTTGATATCTCGTAAAACAAGTTACCGCATCAGATTCTTCTCCAATAAGGTTTTGGCCATTTTTCTTCTCCTTAAACTCTTGAACAGACTTGTAAAGTCTCTTAAAGTTCCTTGTTTAATTTGTAGATAACAGACATGTTTATGATAGTATGCTTTCCAACCCTCTAGTATGTTAACATGTCTTCATTTATTTACTGCTTCCTTAATGTCATTCAAAAAGATTTATAATTTTTATTAAATTATTTATGTAATTTTTAACTCATTTGTTCTAGGTATGTTTTATCTTTGTATTATTATAAATAGTGTCATTTTATTTTATTTCCATTTGTTGATGATATATAAAACTGAAGTTTTTTATATTTTATGGCCAGTCATATTGCTAAAATCTCATGAATTATGTAAAGAATTACTAAGACATCTTGAGTTTTTATATTAGGAATATCATTGCCTACAAATAATTCCAATTTTACTTCTTCCTGTCTTTATGTCTATTCTTTCTATTTTGCCATACTAACTATACATAGTACACTAAAAATAATATTAAATAGAGATAATTGATTTGTTAATTCATATCTTTTTCCTAATTTTACAAATAATATTTATCCTTTTCACTAATAATAGCAGATTTTAGAAACATTTGCATGGACAGATTTTTTTTCAAGTTCAGAAATTGTCTTCTTATTCCCAGAGTGAAAAATATGTGTAAAAACTGGATTAGTGTGGACTTTTATCAAATTTCCTTCTTGCCTTTGCAGCAAATGTTAGTCAGCTTCCTGTTACTGTTACAAAAATCTAAGACTGTCAATTTATAAAGATGAAAGGTTTATTCTGGCTCTCAGTTTTAAAGGGTTCAGTACATGCTCTGTTGGTCCTGTTGCTTTGGAACCTGTGGGTATGATCTCTATGATTGTGCAAAGGGCACGGAGGTGCAAAACCGCTCACCTCATGGCCAGGAAACAAGAGACTAATGAAGGGGGTTCCTAGGTTCCATTGTTCCCATCAAGGAATGGCTCTCATTATCTTCTGCTTACCCTACTTCTTGAAGTTTCTGCTCTCACCCAATAGATTGAAACTGGGGACCAAGTGTTAACATATGGGGGCATCCTAAATCAAAACTGTAAGCAAATGATGTTTATTTCACTTTTAACCTGTTAATACAGACAATTTAATTTATGAACTGATTGAAAATATAAAATACTCTTTGTAATTTAAAATTTATAAAGGTGGATTGCCATGAATTCAAGGCCAACCTTGGCTACATACATGAGCTAAAGACCAGCATGAACTACCTGGCGAGACTGTCTCAAAATAAAAACAAAAAAGTTTTAAATTTTTAAAATAAATAAATATTGGGCCAGGGATATAGCTCAGTGGAACAAGTACCTGCCTAGCAAGTGCAAGGTCCTGAATTCAATTCCCAGTATGAAATTAAATTAAATTAAATTAATATATGTATTACAGGGATATTCTTTAGAAGATGTCCATTATGGGAACAATCCCCTAAACTTTAGTAGAATTCTTTTGTGAAATTCTCTGAACCTAGTTTTTTTTTTCTTTGTGGGAAGAATGTAAATTACTCAGGTCCTTTAATGTTTACAGAAATATTCATGCTTTGTATTTCTTCTATAGTCACTTTGGGTAAATTATGATTTTCAAAACATTCTTATAATTCATCGATATTCTGAACTCTGTTGATAGTTACCCAGAGTATTATTTCCTTTCAAATCCCTCCTGTATCTGAAATTACAACTCTTTTCTCTCCCTAAAATTGGGTACTTGTGCCTTGTTTCTTACCTTAATCTGTCATCAAATGTTGCTTTTATTAATCTCCTGAAATTAGTTTTCTCATTCCCAGCACTTTATCTATGACTCCTTTTTATTAATTTTATTAGATTTCCTTTCTATTGATTCTTCACTCCAAATTCAATTATAGTATTTTGCCTACATTCTCCTTAGTATATTCTGCTTTTCTTTTACTATCCTTGACAGATAAATACTTAGTTGGTTATTGCTACATGTTTGCAGTACAGAATTGCGATGTTCATTCTGGAGAACTGGTACATGCATATAATGTACTTGATCATTTTCAGTCCCTTTGACTTCCCTTCTCTCCCTCCCATAGGCCTCTGCTCCAGGTCCACATGATGCCTTCTAGTTGCTCATCATCTCTTTCCTTTTTTTAATCTTCTTTCATATTAGTGAAAGAACTCTGAATAGCATTTTTCACTGATAACAATTTAGATATTTCCTTATCGTGTTCCTGAAATCTCAAAATAATCACTCATATTTAATGTATTTAAGATTATTATAATTTATAATTTCATAAATTAATTTATAATTTATGATTTTGTAAATTAACAAAGTATAGAGAATCACAAATGTTTAAAAAATACACTGATAGCTCATTTCTATGCAATTGATCTTTTTTGTACTTTTATATATTTTATTTTATACATAAGGATCACCATCATGTGAGAGAATCAATGTGCTTCATCAAATTTCCATAAAGGAAAAATAATCGAAAATATCTTGGATGGAATTTAATCAGAATTTTCACATTCAGCTTTTCCCATGTGCCAGGAGCCCAAATTTCTAGTTACCAGGGTCTGTGTATATGTTTTCCTTCATGCAATCACACTTTGCTGTTTCCTGCTATGCTTTCTTTTTATGACTCACTACTCTCCTCTGTGTTTTAAGTTCACTGAGTTTTATTCTGTCATCTTATTTTTGTCCCTGGATAGTTTTCTTGCTCTATACCAAATCTAATAATGGATGAAATATTGTATTTGTGCTAATTTCTAAGGATTTTATTGTATTTTAGTGAAAGATCACTCTGATTGTGTTACTTATTAATCAAGTGCAAGTAGAAGTCTTATCCAGAATTTTCCAACTTCTGCTGAAGATAGTTTGTGAAATAGATCTGTCATCATACATGTACATTTCTGTCCTTCAGATTTATATTGAAGAAGGATTCTATTGAAGAAGAACAGTTGTCCCCAATGGCACTTTATCTGTCATACACATCTAGCCCTGAGCACTCTCTCCTAATGGCAAAATTCAAAATTTTAAATCTGTAAAATGAGTCCTCAGATTTTAATCATCAGCTTCTGTTGCTTGTCTTGGTAGGGATATATACAGTATTCCCTAGTGAATTAGGGCCCACAACAACATTATAAATGATTCATGAATCACAGTAGCTTGATTCTCCACCTGGGCCTCGTCTCACTCATTCTTCCTACTTCCTCCACCCTCACACCCAAGGCTGCAGGGTAATTCTTACCTGACATTGTTATCATCCCCTAAATTCCTCAGCTCCAAATTATCCCTTGGACTCTCACTCAGTGACCTGTACCAAAAAAATTATCTTTTCCATATGCCCTAAAGTATTCATAATGATTAATCATCAAATATTTCTGGGCTTTTGAAGATTCCGAATCTCAGTCCTATTTTGTTAGATTCCTACCTGAAAGTGTAAATACTTGCCCCCGAGGGAATAAGTCATTTTATTCCTCAGAAAATCATGTGACAACTGAGACAGAGAGATGATAGATAAAAGACAGATGGATAGGTAGAGATAGATAGGTAGATAGACAGATGATAGATGATAAATAGATATAGATAGATGATAGGTAGATAGATAAATAGATAGATAGATAGATAGATAGATAGATAGATAGATAGATAGAATATGTGTGAAGGGTGCCACCTCTTTTGATGATGTGTTTTACAGATGTGCCCAAGTCCTATTGAGGCTAATGAGGGTCCTTAAGACATAATTTTGCTTTCTTTTTCTTTGTTTTCAAGTAGTTCTGCATCTGGCTGCTCAATTTCTTGAGCTGTACATGAGCAAGTTTGCCTCAACTGATCTTTACTAATATTAGTTATTGGGCTGGGGATTTAGCTCAGCGGCAAAGCGCCTGCCTGGCAAGCGCAAGGTCGTGAGTTCGGTTCCCGGTACCGAAGAAAAACCAAAAAAACTAATATTAGTTATTATTGTTCTATTTATACTTTCCCAAACTGATAAGCAAAAACTTCTTTTTTAACTCGTGACTAGTGATGATGAATATTTTAAGTGTGTTGTTAGAAATTTTGATCGAATCATTTTAAAACAAAGCCATTGTGTCTTCACAATGTACCTTGTCTTTCAAATGCAGGTGAGATAGTGGTTACTGTTATATTTAATTGATAATTTTTAGATAGTCTTTTTACATAAACTTTAAGAAGTGATTACTTGCAAAGATGATTAGGACTGATTCATACTGTCTTGCTGCTTAAACTCATACATCTAATTCATTTGCTTTAATTATCTAGAGACTAAATTAAATAAAGTGAAATATTTGAAGTACCTAAATAATGAATGACATCAGCTCATTTTTGGTATAAATATAGCCTTAGAAATTTTTATAAAACTTCATATAATCATAGAATTCAACTACAGCTTCATAAGAAGCCAATTGGTGCTTCAAACATTCATAGATATTTGGAGAAGGAAAGTTTTTAGAGTGTTTCAGCCTTCATATTTTGTAAATTTGACCAGGAAAGGGAGGCTGATTTGCCAATACAAAAGCTAAGTTATTGGTAAATCTAGGATTAGAACCCATGGATTCTGGCTCTTTTTCTACTGATTAGTAATTATTTTATCATCTTCTCAATTTTTCCGTATTGGAGAAGGGAATTTTATATATTCAAGTAGACATATGCACTCACAGCCTAGGAAATATCAGTTTCTCTTCCCAGAGAAATTACTCCATTGGTTTAAGAGGAATATTTTGAACCAACTTCCATGAGATTTTTGTTTTATAGTTTCAAAGTATTCAAAAATAATGATGGTAAATCTTATTTAGAAAGTCTTAGATAGTTAGCAATAAATATAATGGTACTTCTGTTATCACTTTTGAAAGATATCACATCACCAATTCAACAAAAGAGCTCATTTGGGGTTATGAGTTACCAATAGACTTTTTTCAACACAACAAATTACACATCATCTTCTACTTAAACATCCAAACTATCCAAAAAAATGAGTGTGCAAAAGAATTTTCAAGAGGAGACAACATGGTTTAATAAAGGAGGAGCCTAGTGCAGAGCTACTCTGGGAAATTCAACTAAAATACCTATAATTGCAAGAAAGGAGAGGAATATACACCCCAAAGCTAAAAGCAATCTGATATGAGACTAATATATCAACTAAAACACTGATAAAGGACTTAATAAAATGGTCAGCCAGCCTACTTGGCTGCTTGTGGATCACCAGATTAGTACAACTGAACTACCATACCTTAAATCTTAAAAGAAGGAAAGAAAGGATATACTAAGATAGTGTGGTTAAATCAAGCCATGCAGGATAGACTCGGGATATAAGATCTCCTATCTCTTCTGCCTTCCTCCAAACAAAAGAGGCTACAGTCCAGCAGTAAATTGTGCCAACACAAACTGCTCACTCCCAGACAATCAGCCAATTTTCCTTTTGTCATTTATTTCCTTTTTTTTCCTCAATTTTCCTTATCTTTTTTCTTTTCTGCCTGCTACTTCTGTGCACAAGAGCATTAACTGGAACTGTCAGGAACAAGATTAAAGACTACAGGAGTGTGTAGTAAATGGAACATCTTAGCCATCCCTGATGACCTGTAGTTGGAGAGCCATGGGAAATTAATCAGCCTTGCACCTTGTAACTGTGCACCCTTAGGCATAGGGATGCTGCTGAAGATAGGGGCAGAAAGGCACCCCACAGCACCATCTTATCTCAACTGAGGAAGTTACAGACTATAGCAGAGGGGAGTGATGGTGGCAGTGGAACTGGTAAAGCAACAAATGGGAAGTTACCACCTCAACCCAGGAGTAAGAATTGGAACTGAGTAGCCTTGGACTGCAACAGTAGGACAAGACCATACAACAGCATCCCACCCCACTGTGCAACAAATGACCTGAGAGGACAGAGACTTGCCAATGGAAGAGGAACACAGAAGGCTGAGCAAGGACCAGGAAGAGGCACTGGTGCACTGGACTGGGAATAGTCCCCTATCTCTGCTGAAAACAGCACAGCTATTGGGACAGAGACACTGCCAAGAGAAACAGGGCAAGGAGTGGGAGACCATGAAGGGACATACAGACAGTACTGAGTGAAGACTCTGGCCCCAGGCCCCCACATCTGGAGGACAAGAAGAGCCTCAAAAAGAGCACAAACTCTATTGGAGACTTGGTAGTGTTATCTGGTAGTTTTAGACTCTCAGTGGACACCAAGGAATTTTTTGTTTTGTTTTTTATTTTATTTTTCTTCTTTTTTTGCTGGTTTTTTTCCCTTTCCTTTTCCTTTTTTTGCCTTTTACCTACAATTCTGTTTGATCCATTCATCTTCTTTCCTCTTTCCTTAATTTACCTTTCTAGACTTAATCAGATTTTCACATGAGTGAATAGTCTAATTTTTCTGATCCACTTCAATAATACCTTGATTACTCCTTCATTCTTTCTCTTCTGCCCTCTTCTATACTTTCCTAAAGCTTGGATGATCATCCTTCATCCTCCAGCCTGGCTTTTCCTTTATTTCTTTTCATTTATCTCTGCTTTATCCACTATCCTATTTAAATTCCCCTGACACAGGGTAAAACCACACTACCAGGGAAAACATTTTGCATACAAGCTCCCAAATTATGCAACCATGGTTAAAGGTACAAAATTAATAATTAATGCAGTTGTCAGTTTCTAAACTGTGCTGGATGCAATTGTTATAGCTAACTATACTACTTTAGCTAAGACATCATATCTGTTTTAATCAGTTATTCTCACTTCTGTAACAATACTGGAAAGTTCTGGGTAATAATAACCTTGCCACACCCCAGCACCAAAGTACTGGGGACTGAGCCAAACAGACACCAGCATCTAATTCATTAATTGGAAAGGTATGATCTTGAGATAGACACAAACCAAGAATCTCCTATACACAGAGGACATCCCTGAAGAAAAACCTTACATAGAGAGGGTTTGATACTAGGGATAAAGCTACCTACTACAAAAACTTACAAGGGTCAACACAGTAAACAAATCAAACCTTTTGCAATAAAAAATGACAAGATGTAGAATCAAAATGCACCCTCAGACATCCAGCCCACCCAGAAGTCAAAGAGTCAATGAGATAGGTGAAAATGGAACACCCACCTGAAATTTCTGAAATTATAGCAACTGAAGCAAAAAAAAAAAAAATCGATGAGGATATAAAGGAAATCAGATCAGAAAAAAAGAAGATATCTCAGGTAAAACAATATCAACATTCATAAAGGAATTACTCAGAAAATCTGTAGTAGAGATAAATTAAAAATAAATGATCATATGAAAAGGACAGAAACCATCAATGATTGATATAGGAAAGAAATAGAATGCATGAAATGGATTCAAGGAGATATCCAGGAAATTAAAAATTCTATCAATAGCTGGCAAAACCTCTTAAAGAAAACTGAAAATATTCTTTTAGACCTTGAATACAGGATTACTTCTAGTCATCATGATAGGAAAAATCACTTAAAAATAAAAGATCAGAAATAATAATTCCAAAAGCTACAAGTGGATGCAAAGAAAAAGAATATAAGAATGATTGGTGTCAATGAAAAAAAGCAGAAGTCAACACAAGTGACAATTAAGGAAATTTGCAGAAGTAATAGCAGAAAATTTCCCAAGCATGGAAAAAGAATATGACATATAGTTAAGACAGGCATATGGAAGTCCAATTAGCCATAACCAAAATAATCTACACCAAGACATATAATAATCAAGATCCCAGAAATTTAGCACAATAACAGAATATTAAAAGCTGTTAGAGAAAAAGAAATAGCTCATCTACGAAGGAAAAACTATGAGAATAGTGGTACAATTCTAAATACAAACCCTCAAGTCAAGAAAAGCTTGGACTGAAGTATTTCATGTCCTGAAAGAAAATATCTCCCAACCCAGATTGATGTACCCTGAAAAACTATCTTTCAAAGTTAATGGAGAAATAAAATACTTCCATGTAAAAGGACAACAAAAGAAATTCATGACCACCACAGCATCACTACAAATGGTACTGAAAGATGCTGTAGACAAAGATAAAAATGACCATAATTCCAAGAACAAAAAACCACCAAGCAGGGCAAGCAATTAAACAGAGGGGAAAAGCAAGCAACGATCAGCAGGAAAATGACAAGACTAAGATAAGCCAATACATACCAGTTATAACTATCAATGTCAATGGTCTCAATCCCAAATCAAAAGAAACAGACATGCAGAATGAATCAAGAAATAAGATCCAACAATATTCTGTATGCAAGAAACACATTTAACTCAAAAAGAAATTCATGGACTAAAAGTCAAAGGATAGAAAACAGTCTTCCATGCAAAAGGAAACCAGAAAAAAGCAGGAGTAACTATTTTGTTTGCAGACAATGTGAACTTCAAACGAATAATGACCAAATGAAATAAAGGAAGTTACTACATACTTGTTAGGGGAAAACTTCAAGAGGAAGAGATAATAATCACAAATATGTATGCACCAAATATGGGAGCACCCAATTATATATGATAAATATTAATATACATGGAAAATCAAATGAGCAATAACACAATTGTAATAGCAAAACTTAATACCCCATTGTCACAAATAGAAAGATCAACCAGAGAAAAAATCAGCAAAGAAATATCAGAACTGAACCAAAACTGTGAACAAGTAGACTTGCTAGACTTGTCTACTTGCAGACTTAGTAGATGTTTACAGAGTGTTCCAACCAAAATCAAAATACACATTCTTCTCATCTGCATATGTGATGTTCTCTAAAATAGACCATATATTAGCCCATAGAACATGCTTAAGTAAATGCAAAAGATTTTAAATTATCTCATGTTTATTATCTGACCATAGGACAATACAATTGGAAATTAATTGAAATTCAATTGCAAATTCAAGAAAAACAATGAGTCACAGAAGAAATTAAACAATATCTAAAATTAAATAAAAATATAAATAAAACATACCAGAACAATTGGAATGCAACAAAGCAGTCCTAAGAGGAAAATTCATAGCAGTGAATTTTCACATCAGGAAAACATAACAAGCACAAATAAACAACCAAATGTTGCACCTCAATCTTCTAGAAAGGAAGAACAAGTGAAGCCCAAAACCCATTCAAGGGAGGAAGTTATAAAGTAAGAAGAGAAATTAACACAGTGGAGACTAAGGAAACAATACAAAGAATTAATGAATTGAAGAGTTGGCCCTTAGAAGTAAAGAAAATTGATAAATAATTAGCCAACCATATCAAAAAAGGAAAGAAAAAGTCTCAAATTCATGAAATGAGGAATGAAAAGGGTGAAATCATTACAGATCATGTGAAAATGTAGATGATCATCAATATCTACTTCAAAAATCTTTACTCTCATAAGAAGAAAACCACAGAAAAAATGGACAGAATCCTAGATACACATGAATTACAAAAGCTGAATCAAGAAAATATAAAATTCTGAATATCTCAATATCAGTCAATGAAGTTGAAATTGTAATTCACAACTAACCAACAAAGAAAAGCCCAGGTCCTGATGGATTCACAGATGAATTCTACAAGAAATTTGGAGAAGAGGGGCTGGGGATTTAGCTCAGCGGCACAGTGCCTGCCTGGCAAGTGCAAGGTCATGAGTTCAATTCCCAGTACTGGAAAAAAAAAAAAAAGAAAGAAATTTAGAGAAGAGTTACTGCCAATACTCTTCAAACTCTTTAATGAAATTGAAATGGAAGCAATACTCCATAACTCATTCCTGGAGGTAAGTATTACTCTTATACTGAAACCGGAGAATGCCCCAACCAAAAAAAAAGAACTACATGTCAATCACCCTAATGAACATACATGCAAAAATCCTCAATAAGATACTAGCAAACAGAATACAGCAAATCATCAAGATTAAACACAATGACCAAGTGGAATTCATCCCAAGAATGCAGAGATGTTTCAGCATACACAAATTAATAAATGCAATACACCATAACAGGGCCGAGGACAAAATTTGAATGACCATTTTAAGAGTTGCAGAAAAATCTTTTGATAAAGTCCAACACTCATTCATGATAAAAGACCTATAGAAAATTGGAATACATAGTCTTTATCTCAATCTGATGAAAATTATCTATGACAAACCATAGGCAACATCATACTAAATGGACAAAAACTGAAAGCTTTCACTCTAAAATCAGGAACAAGACAAGGGTGTCCACTATCACCACTCCTATTCAATATAGTTCTGGAGACATTAGCCACAACAATTAGACAAGACAGAAATAAAAGCATAAACATAAGAAAGAAGTAAAATTATCTTTATTCACAGATGACATCATACTCTACAAAGAAGACTCCAAAAACTCCACCAAAAGACTTCAAGATATAATAACCAAATTCAATAGCATAGCTGGATAGAAAGTCAACACTCAAAAATCAGTATCTTTCCTGAACACAACAAATTCATTGAGAGAAAAATTAGGGAAACCACACCCTTCGCAATAGCATCCAAAATAATGAAATACTTAGGAATGAATCTAACAAAGGAAGTAGAAGACCTATGCATGGAAAATTACGGTACTTTGAAAAAGGAAATTGAAGAGGATATCAGAAAATGGAAAGATATCCCTTGTTCATTGATAGGAAGAACCAAAATAGTGAAAATGACCATACTCCCAGTTACAAAGATTATATTAAATCTGTTATACAGATTTAATGCAATCTTATTCAAAACACTATTAGCATAAGTCACAGAACTAGAGAAAACATTGCTAAAATTCATTTGGAACCAGAAGAGACCTAAACTAGCAAAGAAAATCCTATGCAACAAAGGCAAGGAAGGAGACATCACAATCTCTGATTTGAAATTATACTACAAAGCTACTGTAATAAAATTGGATAAGTGGGTGGCAGGAATGTAGCTCAATTGCCCAATGTCTGCCTGGCAAGTATGAGATCTTGAATTTGATTCCCACTACCCTCTCTAAAACAAAAATATCAAGTACATCAAAATCTGAAAGGTTCTGGAAAAGCAAACAAACCAGAGAACCAGTGAAATGGATTAAAAAATACGGACAACTACAAACACATTCAACTACCTTATCTTTGACAAAGGTGTCAAACATGTTCACTGGAAGATAGGTAGCTTTTTAAATACATGGTGATGATAAAACAGGCTCTCTGCTTGCCAAAGATTAAACTAGACCCATATCTAGCTTACACTAAAGTCCAAATGGTTCAAAGTCACCATACCCTAAAGTCCAAATGTATCAAAAATGTAAATATTAAAACAGAAATACTAAATCTACTGGAACAGACAGTGGGTAGAAATCTTGAAGACATAGGGATAGGCAGAGAGTTCATGAACAAAATCCAAAATACACTGGAAATACTTCAAAAAAATCAGTAGCTGGAATTTCATACTATTAAAAAGCTTTTGCACAGCAAAGAAATCACCAACAGAGTGAACAGAGAAAGTGGGAAAAAAGAATGGGAAAAAATTTCAGCCAATTGTATCTCAAAGGAGTTCTATTTAGAACTTGTAAAGAATTGAAAAAAATCAGGCCCTCCAAATTCAAAGACATTTAAAAATGGGCATCTGAGATGAAGACACACTTCTCAGATGAAGAGATACAAATGGCACATAAATATATCAAAAAATTTTCAACGTCACTGTCATTCAAGAAACACAAATTAAAACAGCACTGACATTCCTTCTCACTCCAGAAAAAGTGGCTATCTTCTAGAAATAAGCAGTAACACATGCTGGGGGGACTTCGGTGAAGAGATACCCTTTGCTGTTGGTGGGAGTGTAGACTGGTACAACCACTATGGAGATCAATGTGGGGATTCCTCAAAAAATTAGTATTAGAGGTCCCATTTGACTCAGCTATTCCCCTTCTGTGTATCTCCCCAGAAGAATTAAAAATATCACATCACAGTGATATATAGGCACCCATATTTATAACAGCACAATTTGTAATAACTAGATGTTAGAAACAACCCAAACACCCATCAACCAAGGAATGGATAAAAATGATGTGATATTTTTATATAATGGAGTACTATTCAGGCATAAAGAATGATAAACTTTTATAATTAAATGGATTCAATTTGAAACCATACTTATAAGTGAAATAAATCAGACTCACATGTGTAAACATCATATTGTCTCCCAGGTGTGAAGATCCAAAAGAATTAATAAGGTCTAAAATGTACAAGAGATATTGTGAAATGGGAAGAAATTATTCAAAAGGAAAAAGGAACCATGGTTGGTGAAAGGGGAAATGACAGTAGGAAAAGGGTAAAAATGCAAGTCATTTACATTATTAGTGTCTCTTAGTTCATTAAAAAGGAAGGTTTCTGCTAATATTGCTTGAAGAAATTTTTATGCCCATATGTTGTACCCTGAGCAACTATTTCAAAGATAACATGTAATGTATTCATTGTGGTTATTCAGCTATTCATTTTTTATAATTTTATTTTACCTGTTTTCCATAAAATGAAAAAGATTCTTTAAAAACCATAGTGTCATGTGGTTCCATATTTATGTATAGGAAGCTATTGTGAACAGCAAACAACAATCAAATTAGAAGGAATAGGGACAGGTTTTGAAGATGATTTTGTTTTGGCTTAGATTGTTTTTCTTAGAGGAGTGAAGGAGACATTTGAGTTGAAGAAATTTCCACAAAAGAGTTTTCTGGTCAGTTTTCTATTAAAGATTTCTTCTGGGAATTTTCTGATTCATCATGTAGTATACCAGGCATCTCTCTTCTCTACCCCTTCAGCTCTCTTTGCCCTTTTGGAGGAGCAAAATGACCCTTTCCATATTTGCCCTCATCTCAGACTCAGTATGACTTCCGAAAACATTTACTTAGGCAAAATTCCAATCAAATACAGTCCTCTCTGTAACTGCAGTGTTAACACTAGCTGTCTAGATAATGATGTATTTTCACCACATAAAAGCGGAATCAACAATGATGATTTAATAGACAGAGTTCCCCACAGTATTCACTTAGCAATCTCTAACTCTGGTTATCCTTCTCCACCCCATGAGTCCATTCCATGCCTGAATTGGTGCTTTCCTCCTTGTGAAGAGTGGCCTTCCTTAGTTTACTCTTTTCTCATCTTGCTCCAAGACCAAGTGTTTTCAAGTCTCCTCTCCACTCTACAGGATGAAACCCTGCCCTCCAACTTCTTATCTACCCCACTGGGTGCCACATCTTGCCTTGCTCTTCCATAAAAAAGGTTAATCTAGTGATCCTCTACTTTTCCGGAGTACTGAAAATATATTTTTTCTGGATTCATAGTTCTCAATTTTCAGCACAAGCCCTCAAATACCTATTCTTGTTCTATTCTAGAGCTTTTGGGTTAAGATGTTATATTTCCTATTTATGTGCTACCATTAGCACCTATTATCATTAATATACAACTTCCTACATTCAAACACACCCAGTGAAACATCTAGTTCTCCCCTGGAAAGAGGCTAGTTATTTTTCTCATTGCTGAGACAAATACCCAATACCCAAAGTTAAAGGAGGAAAAGTTTATTTGACTTACAGTTCATAGAGGTTTCAGTCCAAACTTGGCTAGCTCCAAGGCAGGGTGGCATGCCAGAGGAGAAACCATTCATGGTGGGTAGAAACTGGCAAAGTAACAAGGGACAACCACAAGTCTTTCTATTCCTTATACCTTATCCAGGCTACTTTGGAAAGGTAGCACTTACATTCTTAATCTTAGTTCCCTTGATCCTAGCATTGCACCAGGAATCAGTCCCAGGATCATACACTCTAGATCCAGCCACCTCTGAAGAAGGTCCACCTATGATTACATGAGGGTTTGGGGGGACATCTAAACACAAACCATAACAGATGCCAACCAAATGGTGAAAGCAGCATTCAAGAACCCTGGGATACTATAATAAACTATGCTACTGGCTGACTTATAAACAACAGTTTATTTCCCACAGTTTTAGAGCCTGAAAAGTCCAAAGTCAAGTGGCCCTTAGATTCATTGTCTAGCAAGGGACTATTTCCTCACTGAAGGATGTCTTCTCACTATAATCTCATGTGGCTGAAGGGTTGGGGAAGTTTTCCAAGGTCTTCTTTAAAAGCAACCTTATAGTCACATTATGAGGACTTTGTATTTATCACCTAATACCTTCCAAAAGTCACGCTTCCTAATACCATCACCTTAGGATTCTGACAAAACAGTTGTGACCACAGCAGGCTGAAGAGGATTATCCTCAAAATGGTTCAAGTCTTTGTAATACTTTCATATTGCTTCTACCTAAATCAAGTTGACAGATTTCATTATCTTAGCAGATCTGCATTTTTCAAAGGAAATATTTAATATTCATAATATTCACTCCATCTGTGATATCAGATTTTAGTCTCATTTGTCCTTGCTTTTCAGACCCTGAGAAAAGTTTTCATGAAATTCATATGTAAAACCATTATGTTATAAGGGAAGTAATGGCAATAGAAGAAAAGTTTCTGTTGTGCTTGGTCAAGTAGCATGGCAAGTTAGGTAGCATTTGTACAAGCAGCACTCGTAAAATCTCTTGCTTCAATGCTCCCAGATAAATTACTTTAGGAATCTTCAACCCGATCTGATATTTGGTTATGGCCTCAGGTGTGAGAATCATCTTCACTTATGAATGTCTTCATCCTGGCCTCTTCTCATGAAATGTTTTTTCACTACAGTTCAATTTTCTTCTTCTTTTCCTTTTAACATAACTATTTGGCTAAACAAAGATGGAATTTTCCTCAGAATGTGAGGGAGGGAGGCAGGAAGGAAAGAACAGAGCCAGAAATTCAGAAATGCACAAACTTAATTAGGTGCTGCACAACTGAGTGAGTACCAGTGCAGGGAGCAGATAGGAAATGGAATGATGCTTGAACATAGGAATTTTTCAGGAAATACTGTGTAAGATTTTAGAGTGCTGTGACCACCTTTCCAGTTGAGGTAGGCCTGATGCTATGGTTTGTGTCTAGATGTTCCTCCAAAGCCTCATGAACTTTTAGATGGGGGCTTTTCTGGAGGTAGCTAAATCTAGAGTTTGTGATTGATTCATAGTGCAATATTGAGATTAAGGGTGCTGAGATTAAGGAGGGGTGACTGCTGCATCAGTTTACTGATTGGATTGGCACTGCCCTAGTCCCAGCTGTCTGGATAAGATAAAAGAGAGAGTCTTCCTTCCTCCTTTTTGCTCTTGTTGCTTTTGCTGTTTTCTGCTACTATGAACTACTGCACACTCTGCCTTGGAGCCAGTCAATTATGGACTGAAACTTCTAAAAACTGTGAGCTAACTAAACCTTTCCCCATTTAATTTTGAGTGCTGGATATATTGGCTCAGCAATGAGAAAAGTAACTAAGGTACCTGGTATGGATGAACTGCGATGTACAAGATGCAAAAGAAGTTTATATATCTAACACTTCATGGGATTCTCCAGTTTTAAAGGGTTTTATCCCTAATTCTCAAATTATCTAAAAAATATTGCTCCTCTCCTTACAAAGAAGTGATGCATCTTTGCAAAAAAATTTTGCAAATATTTTTCTGGTTTTTGAATATGTTTTCATAATTGACTTCTCTTCCTGCAGATAACCTGTATCATCAAACTGTTACATAAACACCTAATACTTAGTCCTTACAATTTGAAACATTTCTCAATATATGCTTAGTATCACTAAGCTTGCTGTTACACATAATTTTGTCATTTTTCAACTTTGTGATCACTTTTATTAGCCAAGGGCTACGAAGAGAAAAACAGATGTATTATCTAGAAAAGACAAGCACATGATTGACAAGTGAGAACTGGCCCCCGAGCTAGTTCCAGTCAATTTCTGGAACAAAAGATTCATTCTAAGCTTTTCTCCCCACATGAAACAGATCTTACTAAAGGACTCATACACAATCCAAACAATCTGCAGAACTGAGATGTTTACTCCATCAGGTAAGCAATGGAGCAAAAAGACTTCCACTTAGATTGTTAAGTAAACAAGAGATTTAAAAGAAAATCAAGAAACCAATTCTGCCTTTCTTATTATTCTTTGTTAGTTGGTATGGTGTGTGCTTTCTATGATTTAAGGAATCAGTTTTTGCTTCTATTATAAATATTGCTTCCACACTGTTTAGTGTGTATGTGCATGTATGTATGTGTGTCTAACATGTGGCCCTAACTAGTGTGAATACGGTAATGTGTATGACATTTCAATCCGAAACATAAAAAGAAACAATCAAATTTGCCTTCAGATATTGAGAAACTCTGCATCTATTATTTGGTAGAGTAAATCATTCCCATCCTAACCGGTTTTTTTCACAAAGGATATTATTTTCTAAGTAAATATTTTGGTTGCTGTCCTAAGGAATCTTTAAAATGTGTACAGATCTGTAAGTTAGTGAAACCGAAAGGAATACGCTAGCAAAACTATGATTAGTGAATATTTATGTTAGGTTTGCACCTTCTCTCTGGCCATTTGAATATAGACTTTGCAGTCAGCAGAACCTTAATGTCACTGAGTCCCTTTGCATAATACCGGTACAAAAGCAGGCACAGATCAACCCATCTGGGTACTTCTACATATGGAGATAAAACCTTTCAGTCCTCCACCTTCTATCTCAGTGGAAACAGCCTCGAAGCTCTTTCTTCTCTCTATTCCAAGGGTTACCAAGGAAACTGTATGTCTCATAAATATACTTGGTATTTGAGGATTATTTCCTGATGATCTACTCTTCCATTTACGTTTATCTAGGTCTTCTTACTGGTGCATAATCCTAGCAATGGTTCCCTGTGTTCACAGAAGATCTTTGTGGTTGGGAAGACTGTAATACCAACAGTGTGGAAAACTGCTTGCAAAGCCAGTATGACAGAGCATCAATCCAAAATCCCTTCATTCATAACCTGGTGTTAGAGATGACTAAGATTCTCCAAGCACCAGGTCATATTTATGTGCTGAAGGTCTTGGAAACCTGCTGAGAGATCAACCATCCTTAG
This sequence comes from Chinchilla lanigera, assembly GCF_000276665.1. Taxonomy (NCBI): domain Eukaryota; kingdom Metazoa; phylum Chordata; class Mammalia; order Rodentia; family Chinchillidae; genus Chinchilla; species Chinchilla lanigera. Next base: position 6,413,101 of record NW_004955494.1, read on the forward strand.
GAAGATGAAACCAGTGAAATGGTTATTCTCCAACCACAGAGCCTGAGTATTGTCCCTGTCCATTGTCATGAACATTTCACTCCCCCTCCTCCTTCTCCCAGGTCAAAATCCCAGTTCCTTTGAAGTCCAACTGCCATTTGATCTAACACTTCATAGAGTAAGAAGTTTTGGATCCTGATGGAGAGGAGGGAAGAACAATTCAGTTCTTGAAAGTCACCTGGGCTGCTGAAATCTGAAAAGCAATCAGAACTCACATTCAGCAGAGGTAAACCTACACCAACATAGCTCTTGTATGTTGGCATACTAAATGAGTATTCATAGCCTTTCTAGCTTCAAATTCATTTTACAAACATTTATAATTCTATTATTATAGAAACATTTATAATAAACAAAATGCACATTTATTGTGGAATAGAGTAAATATAAAAGTGGAAATAAGAAAAATTATCCCCGCTTAAATTAAGAAGTCAAAAAAATGGAAACAATAAATTAAGAAGTCATTCTGATATTTATTTATTTATTCATTCATTCACATCATGGAACACTTTTATTTTTATGCTAGACCATTTTAAATATACATAAAATTTGATAAAATAGCCAGTAATCCCTGAATGTATATCACTCAGCTTCAAGAAATAAGTTCATATTGTTTTGAAGCAAATCTCAGTTGTTGTATTATTTCACCCATAAAGATTTCAAAGGCAGCTCTGAAACCATCATGAATCTTTTTAAACATAATCATAATAACAATATCCAAAAATTAGCAATAATTTCTTCACACCAGAAAATACCCAAGTAATGTTCAAATTTACCCAATTTTACATAATTGTTTTATAATGTACATACTCACATCAGAATCAAAAAGTATTGCATTTGGTTGAGACATGTCTTCCTTCTTGAATTCTTTTAAATTCTCCTATCCATCTTTTTTATTATAATTTATTTGTTGAAGAAATTACATTATTTGTGCTGTATATTTGCACCAGTCTATATTTCGCTGATTTTGTCTCCATAGTCATTTAGTATATTCTTCTGATTCCATGTATACAGGTAGTTTTACCTAGAGGTTTAATTAGATTAGATTCAAATTCCCTTTTATTTTTTCAGGAATACCATATCTTCATCAGACATCAGAAGGCCCATAATAGCTGAATGTCTCTATTTTGTGATGTTAGAATCCATTATGATAATTACCCAAAGTTGCTAATTCACTGGTGGGAATTCAAAATGATTTAGGCAAAACATAATGTGTATATACTGGAAATAAGAATCAGGGAATCCAAAGCTGAATGACAGAGTCTTGCTTAGAAAATCTTACACATCCTGTGCAGCAAACAAGGAATAGGCACAGAAATGTGCTTTTATAATGCAAGGCAGACTCTGGGCCATACCAGGTAAATGCACAGTGTGTGACTAAGTCTCAGAAAACGAAGGAGAAAGAGGGACCAACCAAAGTAGGCACACTGGGTGAAGTCAAGAGCAGGACAACCTGGCCTGGCCAAAGGACACTGCAAAGCCAGCCCCTCTTTGGCCAGTGATCATCTTTCTTTAGTTATATCTTGAGAACATGGTCTAAATTTCCCCAAATCCCTTCCATTTCTAAAATTCTAGCAACGTTTATATATATTTAACCTGAAAGGCAAGCAAACTATTCATATATACAATGACAATAGTAATTAGCAAAACAAATAGCAAAATTCAAGACAATAATTTATCTACTGTTGAGTTCAATGGCATCAATAACAGTTTCAAGTGAAGGAAGTTAAGTCAGTAGTCAAGATATATCTGGCATCCTTAAAGAATTTCTAATTCAGGGGACCTCCTGGTCTGAAACTCCAGTTGTTTATTGAGTTGAGTTTGACTTCATGATTTTCCAAGCACTCAGTATGCTACAAACAGGAGTATAAATTAGAATAATAACGTTTGAGAAGGAAATTTGAAAATATCAGCTAATAATATAAATTTGCATGCATTTTGACCTTGCAATCTGCTTTAAACCATAAATTATATACAAATTCGCACATAACTATGCAAAGATGTTGACTGAAGTCTTGCCTGTAGTAGTGGTTAACTGAAAACAATTATATTCATCAATAAGGCATTGATTCAACAAATAATGACCTGTCAGAAAATGAACTACAAAGCATAACCAGGAAAAATGACCTAGTTATCTAAATACCAACAGCAATATCAGCCCTCAATTTTAAGTGAATACATTAATACACTGCAGGTCAAATTTTATTCTCTTAAAATAGAAAGTGTTTGTATGCCTGAATATATTTGTTTGTATTAGAAAAATGTCTGGAAGTATAAAGCCACAAAAATCTTAACACTATTACCTTTAGAAGTTACAGTCATAAGAGATTTTTTACATATTACATTCCCTATATAAGTTGAATGTTTGACCTCTGCGTGTTGCTTTTCAGCTTAGGCAAGGGCAATACTTTCTTTCAACCGAGGTTTTCTTTTTCTTAATACATTGCTCTTGCTCCCCCCGTTCCCTCACGACTTACTTGAGTCCTACACCAGATCTACATCCTCCATCTCACCCCACGCTGAAAATATGAAGAACAAAATCCTCACTTCAAGCCATACTGTGCTTTGGCTTCCTCTCTGTCTGCCTCCATTCCTTTACAGACACGTCTGATTTCTACAGCTGCTTTCCAAGTTTCAAGTCAAGCACGTCAGGTTTTGATCTTCACAACTCCACTGAAACCACACGGATGGAAGTCGGTAGTGGCCTTCTAGTTGACAAATGCTGTGGACTGTGTTGCGTTCCACCTTGGGCTTCTCATCTTGCACACTCAACACTTCTCCACACTCCTTCAGGCAACTCTTTCCTGGCCTGTCACGAATTTCCTCCCTCGATTCTGAGATGCATCCGCTCATATCTCTGTCTGTGGTTGCACACTGGAAGTCTTGCCCCTGAGGGTTCTTTTTTGTGTCCTTTCTTCTTGACTCCATCCTGCCCCACAACCCTCAGGAACGTGTTTTTGCTTTTCATGCTCTTTGTTATGTCTTTTGTCTATGTCTGTCTCCACGTGATGTAAGCAGTATATCAGTGTCATTCCACAAAGCAACATACACATTCTATTACTAATTGCTATTACTAAGAGTTCCTACCCCTAGAAGGCACAGCTATGCCTACAGCTACTTGTGCAGGAGGGACAGTTTCACCTTTCACCCCATTTCATCTCTAGGGTAAGGGTCAGAATAGCCTCATTTAACTACCCTACTTAAACCTGAGTTGACATCTCTTGTTCAGCTAAAACTAACATCCGCCATATACTCTGTTACAGTATTCATGATCATATCTTGAAATTCTTGATTTAGTTGACTTCTTCTTCAAACAGAATCCCTTGGGAGCCAGGGATATGCTTAACTACCTTCTACGCAGAACACCAGAAGTAATGCTTAGACATCGTAAGCTCTCAGTAAGTACTTGTTGAATAAATGAGTAAGTAAGTTTGAATCCTTGAAACACTTCAATAGAATTACATTGCTAGTCTTTTTCCCTTTATATTTTCCTGCCTAAAGCTTCTTTTAAAATTTAATCATAAATTGAATACCCTATTCTCTGATTGAAATGAAGCTACTCACTTGACTCTTTTTGAATATTTCACGTTTGTAAAATATTTCTTTTCATCAGTCTAATCAATATTTATCCAGTGCCGCATAGTACAACATGTACGAGGGTCTCTGGGGTTCCTGTGCCACAAAGAAGCAGTCAGTGAAAGATGTGCTTACCAAACAGGTTGGGAGCTTCTGTGATTATCGGCCACATTCTCAAGTATGAGAGAATTTATTCATACTAAAGCGATCAGGAATGGCACAGGCCAGTGAGCCATCTGCAAAGAAAACATTTCAACAAATAGCATTACAAGGCAAATAACAAAGCTAGAGTGGTAGGGTAAAAGATCCAAAACCTGAATGTGTGGTCTCTGGACCTGCCTTTCTAGAAATTGGAAAGATTACCATTGACTTCACACCCTCAACCTTCATCTTGAAAACCCGAGACACTCTGAGAGCCACCAAGCCGAAGAGATGACCCAGGAGAAACAAGTACGGACCAACAGGCATTTGGTGAGGCCTGAGAATGAATGAAGTATAAATATAACTAGGAAAAATAGCTGGAAGAAAGTGTATTTGGATCATACTCCAAATGAATCAGCTGATGGTTTCTCGCCTTCCTCTACTGGCATGAAGTGCAGAGCTCCCATGAAAGTTTGAGGGAGAAGAGACTTTGCAATGTGCTGTTCTCTACTGCTCTTTTTCTCATTCTCTTTTCAGAGCAGGCCTTGGATTTCTGAAGAGTCTGTGCCTCTAAAGAACTAGACCACATGAGAGTGTAGCAGAAAGGGACCATTTTTAAGCAAAGAGCAGCTCGCATAAGACACTGAGTTTGCCAGCTCCTTGGTATGGGACTTCACAGCTTTCAGAACTGTAAGGAAACAAGTTTCTATTCTTCTAGGTTCCAGATTCAAATTCTAAAATTAAAGGAGCTTGTAGATTTTCTTCTAGACTGGCTTGCCTAATATACTTAGGTAGTCAAGGGAGGCTTTCTGATGTAAATTATTATTTTATTAAGAAGTCTGCTAAAATATCTCAGCATACTCATTCATGGCTTAACAAATATTTACTAAGAGTTTACAATGAAGCAGGTAATTGTTAGCTACTGGGAATACAAAGCTAAAACAAACATGAAAAAATTGTGTCTTCATTAAGCTTATACTACAGTGCCAGAAGCCTGGTAGTCAAGTAAATAAATGAAATTTATCATGCACCAAGTGAGATGAATAATACAGAGAAATGGGAGGAGGGAGTGCTAGGGGGGAGATGGTCCACTAAAAATACATTGGTATGAAGAAACTGAAGGTGACACTTGACTTTTACCTGAGGAGATAAAGGATGAGTCAGAGGAGCATCTGTGACAAGAGGGAATGAGTCACAAGGGTTCCCGAGAGATGAAATTTCCAAGAAAAGGGAACCCCAGTGTCAAGATCCTGAGAACGCAAAGTGATTAGGGCTTTAGAGGAATGAGGCTGTGAGTCAGTTGGCTGCAGCCGGATGAATGAAGGATGAGATAATAGAAAAAGGCAAGAGAGTTAGTCTAAGGGGAAATCACACAGAGTCTCCAAGACCAGAGGAAGGTAGCATCTTTGACTCTGAATGCTATGGAGAGCCACTGGAGGGTGTTCAGCTGGGAGTGGGAGGATCTGACTGGGTTTTAAGGAACAAGTGTATATTCATGGAGACATGATACTGAGCACATTTTAAACAATAAATATATTATCCAGAGAACTCCAAGTTATGCTTTTGAAATCAGATATTGTTTACATCCATGGATCACTCTTCACACGAAATGTTTTCAATACCTGAGTAAAATTGTAAAATCCAAACTATGATAGATTCCAGGAGAACTGTCTATATTTTTTTTAACTATGACAGCTGGGATATCTGCATAGTCATTTAAAAATTTATTATTTAATAGGGAGCATCTGAACACTAAAAGGATATATGTTATATTAAACCATTGTATCAGTCATTCTTTAGAGTAAAAATTCTGTGTGTCAGGCACCTTTCTATCACTGAGACAAAATACCTGAGAAACAACTTGAGGAGAGATTTATTTTGGCTCACGCTATCAGAATGTCCTGCCCGTGTTTGACTGGTGCTCCCCTGCTATGTACCTGTGACAAGGCAGAAAATCATGGCAGGTCATTATGGTGGGAAGCTGCGCAACTAACGGCATCCAGAATACAGAGAGAAAGAGGGATTGAGGAAGATCTCAGGTACAGGATATACCTCTCTCAAGGACACACCCGCAGCAACCTACCGCTCTTAAGGAGCCCACACCTCCCAATACTTCCACCATCCGGGGACCTAGCCTTCAACCCATGAGCCTTGGGTGAACGTTCCAGTTCCAAATTACCATAGTCTTTAAAATTCATGATCTTCTAAAGCTAAATATTGAGCTATTTACAGATTAAAAGGCGAGATAGGTAACATTTGCCTCCAAATAGTGCAGTTGGTGGGGCTGGGAGATTGGATGAGGAAAAAGATGAAAACCAAATGGGCCAGGTTATTGACACAGGGAGGCAAGCATACAAGGGTTCATTTGGCTATTGTCTCTGCTGAAAATATCTATAATGTGAATTTTAAAACTAGGTGAAATTTGGTCACTTCACGAAATGAAAAATAATCTAGTTGACCAGAAATAAAACATCGAGCATTTTCTATTTGATGTTAAAAAATTAAGTCTTTCAAGGAAAATACCCCATCAACTCCTGTGTTTGTTCATCAAGGCTCCTGTTTATTTTTAAGCAGTTCTCTGTGCTGTAGTAGAAAAAGTACTGGACCGCGAGGCCAGAATCAGCATGTTATGCTGCTCTTTGCCACTGCCTGACTTTGTAGCCCTGAGCTACTGACAGAAGGACTGTGGAGTTCAGTTTTGTCTTTCAGAAAATAAAGTAGTTAGGCCAGATGGTCCATAAAGTTTCTCCCAAACCTAAGACACAGTCTCAGTGAAGGTAGATTGGAATTAATTTTGATTTTAGCAGCTGCCCTAAAGCAAACATATACTACTAATGGGTGGGGAAAAAAAATGGCATGAAGTCAGCACCTTGAGAAATTCAATAAGCTGCCTGAGAATTAGGTAATTTCATCATTTCAATTCCAGATTCTCTTATAACAAGCTAAATAATAAAACACAGAGAATAATTCTCTTTAGCAAGGGATCTGAAACTTTTTCTGTAAGGGGTCAGATAGAAACTATTTTCGGTCTTGTTGGCCATAGAAATCTGCTTCAGCCTTTCATCTCTGCTGTTGTTACATAAAAGCAGCCATGTGGAATGTATAAATGAATGGAGTGCTACAAAATCTTTATTCACAATGGAAGCAGCAGGCCATATTTGACCCACAGACCATAGCGCATTGATCCCGGCCCGTTAGCATAACCAGGTGTCAATACAAGGATCTTAACACAGTCAAACAATAATATAAAGTTATTAACGCCTTCTCCTCTGCTTCACAATTGCTAATTTGCATATTCCTGTGGTAACTGACTAATAATAATGGTAACTGACTAATAAGATCTGATCCATCTATCATGATGTGCTAAATCCAGTCCCTTTTCATCTCTATTGCTTCCTCCCAATATCTCATCCCTGGTTTATTGCAATATGCCTTCGATTTTGTTTTTGGCCAGTTGCAATCAATTATCCTCAGAGCAGCCAGAGATCCTCTCAGAGAGGAAATCAGATTGTGTCTGTGTCCTGCTGAACACTCCTGAGACCCTGCACTGTGTAGACTCAAGGTCCTCCATGCACTGTCCCTTCTCTCACTTCATCCCCTGTAATTCTTGCTTTACTTCTCAACGCTGAGCCTTCTTTCTGAGTCTCAGACCCACTAAGCTTATTCATATCTCCAAGTGTCTGCCTCTACCATTACCTCTCCCAAGAATCCCTCTCTTACAGACCATTTTGTAGCTGAGTATTGCCCAACATTATATTGCAATTCAAATATCACTTCCTCAAACACAGCTTCTCTGACCACATACCTCCCTCATCATTTTACAATCTACTCCACTTTTATGTTTCTTCCTAAAGCTTATTACCATTTAGGATGATGTTACTTCTTTGCATTTTTATTGTCTAATAACCCTAGATAATTCTAATATGAGATACTGTTATGGTTTGAATCTGTGTGTCCCCCCAAAGCCTCAAGTGGCCAGGCTTGAGGGCAGGCTATTACAGTTTGAATATGGGTGTGAGAGCTACACCTGCCCTGGGGTGGATAGTTTGCATATGTAAGGGAGAGGAAAAGAGTGCTTGGGACATTCCTCCCCAATTCCGCCCTGGTGTGTGCTTGCAGTTTAGCTGTGTTCTGCCATCCTGAGCTGCATCTCTTTGCCATGTGCCACTCTGCCTTATAATCTGCCAAGTACGGACTGAAACTTCCATGAACTGTAAGCGAAATAAACCTTTCCTTCCTTAATTTTGGACATCAGGTATTTTGTCCCAGCAGCAAGAAAAAAGTAACCAAGACAGATACTTAAGAACCAGGTTTTTCTTATTGACTACTTGACCCCTGGCATCTAGAACAGCACTTGGTGCTTAACAGAGAATAAATATTTGTTGAATTATGCATAAATTCTACTTAATTTTTTATGCGTAAAAGCCCATATTTTTCCTTAAAATAAAATTAAACTGTATAATTATATAGTTAGTGTGGTCAAATTGTAACAAATGGTCTGCAAGTGGTATAGAGGTTCTGATACATTCAGTGTTTATTTCCTGTTTACATAATAGTAATGGTCAGATGGACAGATTAGATGGAACCTTCTCTATCTGTGCATTCAGGAATCCAAATGGACAGAACCCCTGCAGTCTTCAAAGGTGACTTCTCAGGTTGGCCTACGGCATTTGCAGTCTATTCCAGCTTAAAGGGCAAAAGAGCATTCAAGAAGAAAACATTCCAGTTGAATATTTGGGGGACCAGATTTGGTGGTGGCACAAGTATCCATTTCGTTGGCTAGAACTTTGTCTCGTGGCTAATAGTTGAGAGCAATATTGGGAAATGTAGTTGTTACCTGGCTTAAACTTTCTCAGTGACAACTATTCTACTGAAGTGGAAGCCCCAATGTTTGTTTGTTTGTTTGTTTTTGCAGAGCCACAGCATTCACTTTCCACCTGCTACTCATCTTAAATGTGGCAGTTATTGGGCTAATGCCATAGAATGAGTATACCCATACAAGTGATTGTAGCAAGATCAATACAAAGTCAAATTTAATGAATAAAATTGAAAAATATTTGATAGGAACCATTATCTTCATTACTAATTCAGGCATTTTTTCTTCTCTATACCAAACCCAGTAGCTTTATAAATCATACTCCATCTCAGTTTGTGTAAAGTGCCTTCAAAGTTTTGTCCTATGTCACAAAACTTTCTCTTCCAGGCATCATTTTTCTCTGACTAGATGATAAGCCACCCATGTGATTTACTAGGACCTTTCAGCCTACATCCTTGATGTGCTGTCCCAAAATGCATTCAAATTCTAATCTGAAAAGTTAGAGTTTTAGGGAAAACCAATTTGTAATTAAAATATTCATAAAATAGCTATTATAAATGTAGATAAATCAATACAATGCTAAAAGGTATCTCTCTGATTTTGACAAGAAAATATCCATTTATACAATTCTCCAATGTTGTTAGTATTTTATAATATTCTACATATGTTTCATAAGCAAAACTAAAATGTAAATCCACCGATTTCCAATCAAATTTAAGGTCCTGGTGTCATCTCAGCCCATTTCATTTTCCCAAGTACCCAAATTCTCATTTGAGGTTCTCTGTCTTTTGCTCTATTTTTGAAGAAATGTTGCTTCTTAAAAGAGAGGAAAGTAGCTCCTTAAATCCTGCATATTGCATCTTTCTCTTTAATCATGTATCACACTTGCCTGGTAAAGGGCTTTACTATAAAGAAAGATGGATTTTTATAGTTACAAAATCCAACGTTGAATGGGACACTGAACAAGATTTAGCTTGTCTCATTATATCACTAAAAGGATTTTATCTATACATAAGCAATCCAGGAATTTTATTTTAAGTTGCAGCTTCAACTTCTGTCTGATTTTCTCAGAACTTCTAAAAAGAAGTAAGCCTGAAAAACTTCAGTTAACTTTTCTTTTTCCATTCACATAAAGGAAGCATTGCCAAATATCGGGTGACAGAAAAAAATCAAAAGGTAAATAATTTACTAAATGAACAATTGTGCTCTAAGCGACAGAGAACTGATACTGCGTCGCACTTGATATCACATGGGTCCTCAGCCTGAACACTTCATTATTGAATCATTTCTCTCTCTCTTCCTAGGTCTCACAAAAAGTAGACAAATGAGTCTCCAGATTTAAAACTGTGTTGATTAGATTTCATCTTCCTAAAACTGCAGGACCAGGCCTTTTGTCCTAAATTCCTAAATTTGGAATCTCAATGTGTAAACACAAGAGAAATGTTATTCCAGTCTCTCTACAATGACCTACTACTTTGACCACTCTGAACAATCCAAACCTTTGTAGCAGAGGCTATCAATACTCTAGCACTAGAGATAACCCCACCGTTCCCACTGAACACCCTGTTCAGCCCACGCACAGCTCTCCCAACCAAAATCTTTCTACCCTGAAGTTTTAAACACACACACACACACACACACACACACACACACAAATTTCAGAGTGTTCACAAACCTCCCGGACCCCCACAGACCTCAAGTTTAAAAAATTGAATCTCAAACTAATATGACAAATTAATGTGAAAAAATCAGGCCAAAAAGTATGAAGAGGCTGGGGATATAGCTCAGTGGCACAGCGCCTGCCTGGCAAGTGTAAGGCCATGAGTTTGATTCCTGGTACCAAAAATAAAATAAGTATGAAGAAAATTGCTATCCCTCAAAGAACCAGCTTCATTATATTTTTGTTAAATGTCATTTTAAAGTAACAGCTTTCTATTCATCTCAGTTTTCCTATTTTCCACGTCTCTCAGTACCTACGTGGCTTCTTCTTTATTCATTTCCCTGAGAATCTGTTGGCCTCTCTGTCTCTGTTTCCAGCGACTTAATCTCTTCCTTAGCTTGTTCTCACTGTGTCTCTGCTTGTCTCTATAGTCTCAGCCTCTCTCTCTAACACACACACACACACAAAGTCTGTGTGTCATTTGCTATTTCTGTCATGAGTCTGAATTCAGTAGTTGGCATTTTTTATAACACTACGGCCCGCATCTCCAGAATTGCTCTACTCTGTTCTCATTCAATCAATTCTAATTTTTCCAGATCATTTAAATTTCTTCTATTGTCTTACTCTTGCTGAATAGCAATCACTCCATCTGTACTGTCATTGTTTAGTGTCTGAGTGTAACATTTCTTTACTAATAAAAATAAAAATTCATTATCTTTTCAGTTCTCACATTGTGGCCTGCTGTGAAATGTGTCTGCATTGCTGCTGTTCGAATCTTCCAGCATATATAAGCATGTCAACCCAAGAATGGTGTATCCAATAATATTTTCTACACTGAACAACATTTCCTGCACTGATTTCTATATTTTCTTTCCCTAACAATGAAACATCACTGTATGAAACATCACTGTGTGAATCTACCTTGTGTATCTCTATGTAAATGACATAAAGAACTCGCTCATGTGCACAGAACCAAAGTGACACACTTAGACTGACAATGTGGTGCATTTGTGGTGGGGGAGATGACAACAGTAAAGGAAGTTAATTGACCACAGAAAAGAAATGTTGATTCCAGTCAATTAAGCCAGCATAGAACATGGAAACTGAATTAGTCACTATTTCATTGCTGAGGCAAATTCCTGACATCTACTACCTAAAAGAGAAACGATTTATTTTGTTTCATGATTACAGAGGCTTCAGTCCATGTGCCCCTGGCAGAAGAGTGTGGTGAGAAAAAGCTGCCAGGCTCATGGCAGTGAGGAAGCAGAATACAAGGGAAGAGCCAGAGAGAAAAGGAGCTGCTCACTGACCTGTGCTAGTCCTGAAGTGCATCCTTTTGATTCGTTTTGATTCTCTTAGTCTTACCTGTCCCTCTACCTCTTCATTAAACTTGCCTCCATTCTTTTACCATCTGTCCCCTCCCTACATCCAACTTGTACCTAGAACTCGAAACACATCTGTGTGTGTAAGAGACAGACAGACAAAGAGAGACACAGAGACAGACAACCCTTGAAAGGCAAGCATGTCCAAACAAAGCATGCAGTGTAACACTAGAAGGATAAAAAGAAAACCAGCTGGAAAGTGCTGCACTAAGTACAGTTCAGAGCTTCACAGAGAAACAATACTGTTTCAAATGTTAACTATGGCAAAGGCAACTAGATCCCAGGCAGTGAACTCCAAGGATTCAGCCAACCCACTCTTCATGCTGCCTAGGGCTGAATTTATGAGGTTCATTTCGGAGTAGGACAAAGTTCCCCAAGGAAAGTAACTTGCTTACAATAGTCCACTCATTAGGACCTCAAACAAGCAGGTTTGAGTCCCTTAGACTGCAGAAGATCCATCAAAATAACTGTCAAGTTAGAAGACAGAGACTGAAGAGAAAAGAGAACCATGGGCTGGGATGACATGGGCGAGTGTTGCTGGAACAGCTGCTCTTCAGAAGCTGGAAGAGAGCACAGAGCTCAGCTGGGCTCTGGCTCCAGGAGTGGTTGGTGGCTCTCTTGATGCCAAGCTCTACTGGATGATGAGGTCACCACTGTCTTACGCACACTTGACCCACAGAGCAAAGAATTCATCATGGGCATTTGGTAACATCCATAGATTAACTGAACGAAGATATGAGGACCTGGATAAACAGCTTTGGGAAAATAACAAATGCAATGGATGGAAGACAGATGCACCGTAAAAAGAGAATCCCAGAAAACAAAACAGAAATAACACTGAAAGCATTTGTTTTTTTTTTTTTTTTTTTTTTTTTTTTTTTTTTTT
>NW_004955494.1:6425697-6443180 GCF_000276665.1 Chinchilla lanigera
TTTTTTTTTGGTTTTTCTCCGGTACCGGGAACCGAACTCACGACCTTGCGCTTGCCAGGCAGGCGCTTTTGCCACTGAGCTAAGTCCCCAGCCCCTCACTGAAAGCATTTGACAACACAGTTCTGAAACAAATTATACCTGAAACAAAATATGTGAATCTACTTATTGAGCTGGCATGCTGGCTTACAGAGAAATAAATTGATCAGTAACAGAACAGAGAGATATTTTATCCTATAGGGAACTTCAGAGTAAGGGAGAAAACAAACATATACTTGTTTTGTCAGATAAGAAAAATGTACTGACTTTTCCTCTAATAAAATAAGAAACACAGGCTGGTATCAGATTTCTCCACAGCAGTATTTCAAGCTGAAAGACTGCATATCAATAACTGAAATTATCCAAGGAAAGGAATTGTTAACTAAATGGTTTTGAAGATTCAAAATCTCAAAGTTGTGCTTTCTATGAGCTCTGTTTGAAGAAAAGAAAAAGATACTGGGGAGTAATGAACTGTAGCTTCCACTGAGATTAATGAAAATAATTCTAAAATATAAAGCAGGGATCACTGATTCTATTTAAGAGAAAAACCAAACAAAAGTTTACAAAGGGGTAATTACAGAACAATAGGCAACAACAAAGGGTGAGTTATGAAACACAAATTAAATATTATAAAAATTGTCAGGGGCAAGAAAAGGTGAGAAGCAATGTAAAGATGCTGATTTTAATTTTAATAGCTAAAGATGAATGTGTTAAAAAAAGAAAAGGTGAATGTGTTTTGTTTAAAGTCAATAAGCCAAGTCAAAGAAGCAAGATTTGTTCAAAAAGCCCAAAAGGTAAAGATTAAGAATATGATATAATCAAGTAAAGGATGAATAGAGAAGCTGAAAAAAGAAAGAAAAAAGAGGAAATACCCAATTTTATTATAGTTCATTTAAGAAATCAAAGAATCCTATATTAAATGGAACACCAGGGTTATCTTACGAATCCATAGTTTTAACAGTAATTTCTTAAAACGTATAAAAGACTGGATAAATAGACCATACCATGAGCAAGTTTTTAAAACAAGAATAATTTAAGACAATGCTAAGATCAAAATGTATTTGCCATATGGAAATGAACTAAACAGAACAGGATAAAAAGAGGCTCATGCTGAACCATAACGCTTTATTTTAGCCAGAGAAAAATCACTAAGCCAGCCCAGATTCAGGAGTGAGAAAAGCAGTTTTACTGATGGAAGAACTGCCAGGTATCGATGAAGACAGAGGTGAACGGTTATAGCTTGTGCCCTAACCAATCTATCACAACAGTCATTCACCAAACTGTTTTGAAAAAGAATTGCAAGTCAGGTACACTTGGTGAGCCCCTGTAACCCCAGCTATTCAGGAGGCTGAAGTGGAAGAATCACATATTGGAGGCTAAAATTTCGGAAAAGGGGTGGGAGTGTGTCTCAGGGTAGAAACCTTGCCTAATATACAAGACCCTAATCATCATCTTCTCCTTCTCCTTCTCCTTCTCCTCCTCCTCCTCCTCCTCCTTCTTCTTCTTCTTTTCTTCTTCTCCTCCTCCTCCTCCTAGTCCTCCTCCTCCTTCTTCTTCTTTTTTTCTTCTTCTCCTTCTTCTTCTCCTCCTCTTTCTCCATTCCCTTCTCTTCCCCTTCCCCTCCTCCTCCTCCTTCTTCTTCTTCTTTTCTCTCTCTCTGTCTCTATCTCTCTCTCTCTCTCTCTCTCTCACACACACACACACACACACACACAGAGAGAACTTTCCAGATTTAAAATGAGAAGGACTAAGAACAAGAAGATTTGTCATCTTATTAAAAGCTCTAAAAATTTCCTATCTACCATTCAACACTTCTTAAGGTGTAGGACATTAAGGTGTTTTAGAATGATTTATAGACAGCAACTCCTTAGCAAAATTAAATTATAAAATAAACTGTTTCTTGAAATCACATTTCAAAAATAGGCTCAACTATATAAAAGTTATACTTAAAAATATTTACCACTGTATAAATTGTAGTTGGGTAAACTAGTGCCAAAAAATGGGCCAATGATAAATGATACACCAAATAGAGAGAATATGACAGAATCCTCAAGACATGCATTTAAGAAACATCTAACAGTATGATTAAATAAAGAATATATAAACATAAATACACAAAAAACATAGTTTTAAAAGAAATATTCCCAGGAAAGCACAAAATATGAATAATAATGGAGATTTGAATAATAGAACTATAAGATTTAATCTCTTTATCTACTTTTTGTGTTTTTAAAACTTTAGAAAGACTATATTGCTTTTACAGAAAATAAATAACAAACCTTTCTGAATAGTAGGGAACTTTGGATCAAGAAGTCTAAGTATAAACTTTCACTTTCTGAAGTCACAGGTGAGCTCAGATTGGAGCAGAGGTACAGCTGACTGACAAGTGGTATATTCAGTCACTTCACTAGTTGAACTGATTTGTTTCAGCTGGCTGTCCAGAGCTGTGATAGAATTAGGCATGCTGACTAATTCATGCTGACTTTCATGCACTCATCAGGAGAATAATCCTATAAAGAAGGAGATGTTTTGTCCCTGTGCAGTTCTGGGGATAAACTCAGGAGTTTGTGGATCCCAGATAAATGCTCTACCACTAAGCTACATACCCCGGCCCAAGAAAGATTCTTTTAAACAAGAAAACAGAGGAGCATTTATAGCAACAGCCTGGTTGTATCCAGTTGGTTGCAGGGGAAGAATACTATTACATTCCTCTTCTCCAGTGCACACTTGTACTTCTACCTGTTCTACTTCTTCCTCCCCAACCCCAATGCTTTGTAATTATCTAATGTAAGCTTTTCATTCTGCTTTTTTTCCTACCCTTGCTCATTTCTCTGGGGAGATTTATCTGGTGGCTTAGGAAACACTGACCTCAGGATTTAGGTACAGATAGTGCTGTAAGTCTAACCAAGGTCACCATCACCTAGCGTTAGACATCCTGGTAGAGAAAGTAGCATATGTTTTAGCCAATTCTCACTCCTCAGTTTGCATCTGAGTCCAAGACTTTTTCTTTGTCCTTTTTATAACAGTTGGCACCTGTGTAATAAAAATCATCCCATTTAAAGATGACTAAAAATAATTACTCAATCAAAATAGCCTGCTCAATGGTCTGTCACCTTTCATTTTGTGTCTGCCCTTCCTGTCCTTTCTACAATAATCTTCAAAGATTTTTTTACATAACAAAAACTTCCAGATCCCCTGTTCCAAACTTCATTTGCACATTGCTTTCAATATTGGCACATTACTTTCCATTATCTTTCAACTGGATACTTTTGTAAATTAGTTGGTGCTTCTTATATTAACAACCTGACAGCTCTTTCACTATGTAATATCTTGCTGACATGAATACAACTTTGGTTTGATGCTGATGGATAAAGATGCAGCACTGATGGGTTTTCAAATGCACTTCCGTACAGGAACATCACTCAACGGAGGCCAAAAAGTTCCTGGGGTGACTGAGTTTGTGAGTAAAATTCCACCATAGACCCAGGAACCAATTGAGGATACTTGGCAGCGATCAAGTATTCAGTGAAAATATAGAACATTTGCATTCCATTTATAGCATGCTTTCACATTCATAACTTGTTCTATCTTTTGTGTAGCCTGAAAATGAGGTATTATTGTTACTAAAAGCATATGTGAACTAAAGAACTTGAGTTTGAATGAGGGTGAGTAGCAGTTTTCCAAAGTCATTTAACAGAAAAAAACACTGCTCAATCAAAATCTTATCAACATGAATGGTCAGGAGCACCTGCTCTTGTAAAGTAAATTTGTTAAATTTTAATAACAATGCAATCCTGCTATTGTGTCTGTGGAGAAGCAAGGCTACTAGCTGGTCTGCTATTAATATTTTTATATTCATTTTTCTATCTCATATATGTGTTTTGTTTATGTAGCTGAAGTCAATCTATTTGCATATATTGTTAACCATATCTTTTTCATTTAAATCATAATGTGTGCTCTTGGAAAACATTATTTTAAATGTCTCCATAATCATTCACCTCTAATTCATTTAAGTATCTCCTTCTCCCTGACCATTTAAGTCATTTTCATACCTGTACTCTGCATGTGTTTTCAGAAACACTTTTCTGCGTGAGGCCTACAGCCTTTCACTGTTTTTCCTTAGAGGAATTGCTGTCAGTGAATGAAAAAGGAGTAGTATTTTTTAGGTTCTTGATACATCTTGGAAAATTGCTTTCCAGAGAATTGTGTGATTTAAATTTCCATAAGTGAGAAAGCACTGTTGCTAGAATCAAGTTATTTATACTTTTCTATTTAGATTTCTATAATTACTATATTATTTTGATTTTTAACTGGCATGTTATCTATTTTGTGCAAACATATTTTTCTATTTGTTTTTAGCCATTTAGCTATTTGCATTTCTGATTTTATACAGTTGTTGTTGACTTCTTATTTAAAATTATAGTGTTACTGCAAGTATCCACCTGAAGCATGTCTTTCATGTGTTATATGTTTTAATCATTTCTCTAAATGTATATTGTAAATGTTTTCTGAATTTTTAGGCTGCTTAATAAAATGGCCTTTAATTTTGAGCAGAATAGTCTATAAAACATTTAATTGTAGTGAAATATACCATCATTTCCAAGGCAACTTTTTTATTGCTTTCTAAAATAGAAGCTAACCATGCAAATACTTCATATATGTTTTCTTGACATTTTACCAGTTATTAATAATTTCAGATTTTATTTAATGCATTACTTTAAAATTTTCATTGAATATACTCTAATGTGTACTGTGTGGGAAAAACCTTATATGGCTTAATCATTTAAAAATTGATATTGATTAACCAACAATCTCAGTAGAACATTAAATGAATCACTTCTTATTGGTTTGTGATGCTTCATTAATTATAAAATAATCCTTTATATAAGATTCTGTTTATTGTCTTTTTTGTCATATCTGATTAGTTTCATGCTATTTTATACTTTAAATTATTATAACATAACAAAACATTCAATAGCTGGAGAATCTGTTCCCAGATGTTTTAACCACTTTCTTCTTTGCTGAGACACGATACCTGATGTCCCGAACTTAAAAGAGGAGAGATTTATTTTGGCTCACAATTACACCGCATAGTGGGCTGGCTCCAGGGCAGACCAGCACAGCAGAGAGGCCAGGTGGAGGAAAACTGCTCTGCAGATGGTGTCTAGGAATCAGAGAATAAAGAGGGGGAGCCAAAACAGGAAGTACGCCCTTCAGGTCACACACTTCTAATCAAACCCCACCTAATGGCAGGTCAGTGGCAACAGCGCCCTTACAGGTCCAGTCACCTTCCAAACGCCCTGCCTCTCTGCCAGAGGGAATCATGCTGGATCTAAATCCTAACACCAGACTAACACTTCTTTCTAAACTTTTTATTCATTCAAATGTCACGGGAAATATTCAGCTCACTTTTTAAAATTTTTCTAAGAAAATCTAGATATATAAATTAGTTTAAGAATATTTTTTTCAGGGCTGGGGTTTTAGCTCAGCGGCAAAGTGCCTGCCTGGCAAGCACAAGGTCGTGAGTTCAGTTCCCGATACCTGAGAAAAAAAAAAAAAAAAAAAAATTTTTTTCTGTCTAGGAGCCCTCACGTATTTATTAATATTTTGTGTAGGATTCTTTATTACATATTGCTAGAATCTATACATTGTTTTCCTTAAAAATATAAGGATAAAAGAGTATTTCTTTGTGTAGACAGGGAGATAAGGGAAGATTTTCTCACTTGGAAAACTTATTAAGTCTAGATAACAATAATGTTAAATATGGGCCCTAATACCATGATAAATTTATCATCTTCCAGAGTCTGTCACCCTCAAAGCCCATAGTTAGCTATGTCATTAACTGAGACATAAAATCTGCATATAGCCTATGTTGAAAGAATGGAAGAGTGCTCTCTTCAGCAGCACATATACAAAAGAGATGGAAGAATATATCTAGAAATGGATAGATACATCATGATCATGAGTTTCAAAGCTCAATACTATTATAAACAGAATTTTTCCTAAGTAGATGTGATAGAGCGACAATCAAATTTCTATGAATAGAGTTAGTGCAATCACAATCAAAATTCCAAGTCCTTGTTTTTCATTGTTTCTTTTTCTCTCTTCTTTAAAAGAAATGACAAGCTGATTCTAAAAGTTATAGAGCAATGCGAAAAGATCTAGAATAGCCAAAATGTGTTTTGTTTTTTTTTTTTTTTTTTTTTTTTTTTTTTTTGGTTTTTCTCCGGTACCGGGAACCGAACTCATGACCTTGCGCTTGTCAGGCAGGCGCTTTTTGCCGCTGAGCTAAATCCCCAGCCCCCAAAATGTGTTTTTAAGGGAGCACAAAGTCAGAGAACTTACACAACCTGATTTCAAGCTTTACTATAAGGCTTCAGTAGGCAATTCCACTATTTTGCAATTAGGGAAAAGTAGACATAAGCTCATTAACAATAAATGACAATTTAAAATTAAGCACACATATGTATGGTTAAATAATCTTCCAAGGCAATTCAAAAGAGAAAGAATGGTTTTCTAAAGTATGATTGACCTCAATAGATACCATATAAGAAAACATTAATATTGACCTTTACTTCACACCATAATCAAAAACTAAATTGCAAAAAAGGCCTAGATGCAAAACCAAAAACTACCTTTCAGAGGAAAATGTAAAAGAAAGTTGTGATTAAGAGGAAAAAACAGAAACTAACACTACAAAACATTGGACCCTCTCAAAACTTAAAATCTATCACACTTCTGAAAATACCATCCAGAAAAAAAGTGGCAAGCCACACTGGAGAAAATATTTGTAAAGAATATACATGAAAGGCTGCTGATAAAATAAAAACTCCAAAATAATATAAAAATCCAGTCTCCCAAAATGTCACAAGATTTTAGTCAATAGTTCACAAAAATAATAGCTGAACAGACAATGAATACATGAAATGATGGTCACATCTTTAATCACCAGAGAAATGCAAATTAAAGTCACAATGAGACATCACTACATACCTACTAGACTAGTTAAATCAAAACTCCTGATGAGACCATAAGGAGAAACTGGCACTTCTTTGCACTGCTAATCTGCCCAAGGATGGAAACATTTTGAAACATCTACTTCTCAATTCCTTATTCTTCTAGGAATAAAGAGAAAACTCTCCCAAATATGGCCTGTGAATGATTTGATTCTCAGGGTTGTTGTGGGATTGTTTTTCTGTGTCATCATGAGCAGCATCCGGTCCAGATACTTTTACAAACCCTCCTCAGCCTGGCTTAAAGAAACAACAAGGACACCTCAAATGAGATTCCAGTCCAAGGTGAAGAAATGCAGGCGGGATTTAAATGAGCCTCAACAAAGGGTCAAGAGGAACATGGGGCAACTGCCTCTGCCTCTCTATAGCCTCATGGCCAATGTCTTCTTCCATGTACCGAACGTTGTACCGAACGTTTCCTTTCTCTGAGAAACTAGCTGTCCTTACTTGGCTTGCATGTTGTTAAAGCCATTAATCCAGCCTTAGAACTGCATGTCTAAGCTCAAGAGACACCAAACAATTGAAAACTGCCCGAGTAATAATTCCTAATTCCCGAGGGAGAAGTTCTGATTAGGCAAGTGAACTCTGAAGTATCAGCTATCAGAATGGGGTCTCAGCAACCTGTGGCTGAGGGCTGGGGAGTTGGAACATAGGAAAATGGTTGGTGTGGGAAGAGTGGACACTCAATAAAAGTAAAAGATAAAGAAATACAGTGTTGACTATAGATAAATTAACGGAGAAGGAAGAGAATTAATCAGACATAATTTTCTTGCTGCCAGGGTAGTATAGAGCCTTTATCTGTGTATACTACTTTTAAGTTTAAATAGACTTTTACCAAGAAAACAATGCATGAATTTCCTTGAAAAATGGAAACACAGAAAATTCTTTTTTTTCTCAATGCCACAACACATATGTGACTCCTCTTTAATATTTTAAGTACCTTATCACAACTTTTCTATGCATATGACCTGAATGTACCTATTGTATACAAAGTATTTGCATTTTGACTTTCCTATGTAAACAAAATGTCTTGGCAAACTTTCTATAATTAAACTTGTTTCTATTAATTGCTATTTGGATTGTCTGGGTTTTTTTGATGCACACGTAGGGGAAATCTACAAATTTTAACTATGGACAGACAGAGTGAAAAGATAAGCATTTTAAAGTTTGAAATACTTTTTGAATACTGTTCTAAATTTTGAAATGCTATGTCAGTTTCATGCCCCAAAAAACATTGTAGAAAATACCCACTAGTCTCATATTTTCTCTGACCATGTGCATTACAGAGCTCTCCACTTCTACATACAGTAGTACCCTTAGCCATGCGGATGTGTTCCATATTCCATAGGGATCCCTGCAACTGTGAATACTGCCAAACCCTATATGTAGTTTTTTCCCCTATGTATATATAACTCCGATAAAGTTTAAGTTATAAATTAGAAACAGGAAAAGATTAATCACAATAACTAATAATAAGATAGAATGGCTATAATAAATATTGTAACTGAAAACTTTGCAATTTGAGGCAATTATTAACTAAAATAAAGGTGACTCAGACATGTACTGTGATACCAAGCAGTTAACCTGATATCCATGATGGCTACTGAGTATCAGCAGGTAACATAATCAGCAAGAATAAACCAGACTAACAAATGGCTCACATCTTGGATAGAAAAGAGCGGGATTTCATTACACTATTTAGGATTTAAAACTTATGAATTATTTATTTCTGGTCACGTAATATTTTTGGACCAAGATTGACCAGCGATAGCAAAAGCATTAAAAATGAAAAGTTAGGTGGGGAAATCTCTAGATTTTGGTTTGTATTTCTTTAATTAAGAGGAAATTTAATCCTTTTCAATGGAATATAAGAAATGTATCTCTTTTTCTGTGAAACTTTATCATGTGCTTTGCTAGTGTTTATATTGGGTAGTTTATCCAGTTTTTATTGATTAATAATAACATAAAAAGAATTAGTTATACTTGTTACTAAATAATATATATTTTTTTAGTTCAGCTTAGTGATTTTTTTCATGTTGTATGGTAAATTTTAATTCAAATTTAGCTATCATCTAATTGATGTTCCTGGGAGTTTTGAGTTGTTAATTAGGGACAATGTATTCATGCTTATATTATTTTGTAACTTCTTTCTTTTTAAGTAGGTTTAGTCTAGTTTTATTTTACTTATGAATATGTCCACTTAACAGATGAGGAAATAAGGAAGTTAGTTGCCTCATCAAGATGAGTGATAAAGGGGCTGGGGATTTAGCTCTGCGGCAAAGCGCCTGCCTGGCAAGCACAAGGTCGTGAGTTCGGTTCCCGGTACAGGAGGAAAAAAAAAAAAAAAAAAAAGATGAGTGATAAAACTAGAGATTGAATTCAACTGACATCAGGGTTAAACAGTATGATGCATTTACTCGTGCACCAGGATTAAATATGTTTAACTACTGTCTATTTATTATCACCACA
Source organism: Chinchilla lanigera (assembly GCF_000276665.1). Lineage (NCBI taxonomy): Eukaryota > Metazoa > Chordata > Mammalia > Rodentia > Chinchillidae > Chinchilla > Chinchilla lanigera. Next base: position 6,435,216 of record NW_004955494.1, read on the forward strand.
TTCATTTGATTTTTTTAATTTTCTAATATTTTAATGAGTTAGGAACAAGCTGTCCAACTTCTTCCAATACCTACCTCATCCCTCTAGCAAAGCGTCATGTTCAGGGTCATCACTCTTCGTTTAGATGTCAGTGTAGAAGACTTGAAATCTCTATTTGAAAGATGTCATTCCACTTACTGAAATCTTTATTGTTCCAGAGTAATGTTTTCTTCATATACTTTCTATGAACTTTTTCATAGCTTTTTGATGCACTTGTCTTATTGTCAATGATTTTTTTAATCATGTTTTCTGATAGGTTGTTATTATATATACTAAAATTTATTATTTTTTAATAACTTCTGTCACACTCCTTACTCAATTGTGTCATTCTTGAAGTTCTTTTTTGGTAGACTCTGTTCAGATTTTTATATGAATTATCACATCATCTGACAATAACAGAATTCTCACTTCCATTGTTTTTCATTTTCATCTCTTTTCAATTTTGAAGAAATATTGGCTATTACTAAGTGTTAGTGAGCCTCACTGCCTGGCTCCTGAATTTAATGAGAATTCTTCAAGCTTTGATTAATTTAGCTTTTTTAAGGGCAAATTCTCCTTAGAACTCTGTAAAATAAGGGTTTATTTGTACACATGTATAAACAGACAGATAAGTTGGTGAATATATCCAGTACCCAAGACCACTTGTACTTCCTCAAAGGAGGTATCCCAATTTCATTGCATATTCAGAGCATAATTCTTACATAGTTTAAGGACAACATAGTCAGTACTTTTAGATTACCATGGTTCTCTCTTTCAAACTAAATTTACTCCAAAGAATTACTTTGTGAAATTTCCTATTTGATCCTTATAAGCTATTTTGCACTTTAATATTTTGAAACTATATGAAAAATTAATAAAAAGTAGGTGTAAATGATTTAGCTTTGGACTCACTTTTATCTTGCATCAATTTGTAAAAGTTTAAATGAAGCATGCTTAGAAAAAACTACCAATTTCACTTATGATAGACAAGCATGCAGAAATCATCCCCATCTTTTCCTTTTCAAAAAGGACTGAATAGTAAGAAGCCATAAAGTATGAACACACACTCTTTTAAACATAAAAATGTTCTGGCTTTTTCTTCCTTTGTGCTAAAATACTGGAATCTTGCTTTCACTTCCTATTAGAAAGCTGCTGCACAAATGAAGGTTCTTTGCTTGGAGGTTGAAAACCCATGCTGGTCTCAGTACATGCCCAGTGGGCAGAGCAGGGACCAGGAAGAGGCATGCATCACAACAGCAAACTAAGGACTTGTCTTCCCATCTTATATTTTTACTGCTATAATTTCCATCGAGAAGAAAGGAAGATCACGGCTGATGTGAGTTTGATCAGATGATTTCTAAAGGGTAGCATAGATGTCGTCATTGTTTATGAAATATCTTTTCCCTTTCTTCTTGGTTTGCGAATTTCCTTTGACCACACAGGGCAAATGAAAGCAAATATTACCAATAGCTTTATGCTTTTTTGATGAAATTCATCTTGAAAATGTCTGGCTGTGTTTCAGACCTTCTGTCTTCCTGAACAGCATACTCTGCCTGCCAGGCTAAGATGTTCAACATATGGATGTTTGAAAACCTCTATATAGAAAGCAAAATGTTTCAGTTTTATGTCATGAAGAAACAGCTACAGTATGTGAGTTTGTAACAATGTCATAAAAGATTTGCATAAATTAATATTACAGGTAAAAATGTCCATATTTTCACTGACTTCTATTAGTATCTTCCCACAAAAGAAGCATCATTAAATAAAAATTCACACATTGCCTGAAAATGAAATGTTGCCTCAGTGATGTTCATTAAATCATAATTATACTGAAAATATTATTTCCTGCAGCAGATTTTTTATGGGAAAAGCTCATACCTAGAAATAGTGCATCCTGTATTCAAATTTTGATCTTGAAAAGGCTCCTTGCCATTGTCTACTTTTACTTTCCTTATCTCTAAAATAGAGATAGGACTGTTCTGATAATTAAATGAGATGGCATGTACAAAAGTGTTGTACACATTTTTAAATGTATTAACACATGGCTTGAGGATCATGTTTTATTTTAAAAAGTTTTGAAACTATCTTGCAATGATATTACTTGTATTATTAATATCCATATTAGTCACTTGTGGTCCTCCTTTATATACAGATTATACAATTTCACAATGTTTTTGCAAGGATCTGTGATGTTTCCATCGACCCATTCATTCATCAGCTCATATACAAATATATATATAATATATATAAATCTATATGCACTCATCCAGGCACAGGGAGGACAGGAGGAAAGAATGTATCAGTAGGTATCATGTTCAAAACCTGGTATGGTTCCTGCTTCTGTGGAGTTTATAGTCCACTGGAAAAGGAAGATGTTCATCAAATAATCAAAAATGTAAATTTGATATGATAAAAGGGTTTCCCCTGGCCAGGGACAGTAATAAGGTTTTCTTGAAGGGATCAAGTTTCAACTAATATTTATATAAAAGATGGGTAGATGTTAACACGGGAGAAACAAGAAAGATTATTTAGACTTGGGTAGAGCAGTGTGAGGGGATCACGGCCAGTACACAGGAAACAGAAATGACCTGAGGTTCGGAACTAACAAAGCGCATATGAGGGAAAATATGCCTGTTGCTCTTTCCTATTGCTCTGATAAAAGACCAGACGCCCACAAGTTAAAAGAGGAAATGGTTTTCTTTCACTCATAGTTTCAGAGACTTCAGCCCATCTGGAACAGTATGGCAGATGGGAATGCTAGTGCAAAGCTACTCCCTTCGTGGCGTCCAGGAAGTAGAGCAGGTTGGAGAGAGCACCAAACAGGAAAGAGCTAGAACTGGATATGGTGCCCAAGGTCACATCCCCATAATCGACCCAGACACTTGGTATCTCGCAGTCTACTCGAGGTGACCGTCGCCACTAACCATCTCACCAGATGAAGATGGAGCCACATCTTCACAGTCAACGCTCACATCATGGGTCTACTTAAAAATTCATATTTGGAGGGACAGGAAAAGAGAAATAGAAACTCAGAAAATAAATTCACTTGATCATGAGAAGCTCCAAAACTACCAAAATTACAGGAAAATTTGGGCTTTTCAGTCCAGAGAAATCACAAGGTGAAGACAAGTGACACAGCTGGCAGACATGAAAGGGCTGGCGGGAGGAAGGAAGTCCTGGAAAATACGAGGAAGAAGAGTTATCCCAGAGGGACACTTGAGTGTCCTGTCTTTGTTTGTGTTGTCAACTGAATATAGGATTCCCTTGACCCAAAATAATGTCTGAGTCACGGAGCGGTCGGAGAACTGCTGAGAAAGCCACTTGGTGCAGCTACAGCTGCCCCTGAACAAACTGAACCAACATACACGCTACACCTGCACACGTTCCCTCGCTCCAAATCTACAGGTTTGGAAAATATCCTACCGTTTTCTCAAGTCTCTCGAGCCACATGAGTCATGTTTTGCTGAAGAGTCGTGATTTTCCTGCTTAGAAGTTCGGACATAAGTTACCTCAATTTTTTAAACCTTGACTAGAATACTGTCTCTCAGTGAATGGTCATTTTAAAAAAGAAATCAAGATTATATAACTTCTAAAAATGACTGCTTACATAACAAGAAAACACAGCATCCCTAAGAGGCAGCTGCTGAGAGATCAACCATGGCCCTTGGTGACCAGGCCTCACCCGGCTTGAAGCCACCGGCCAGCCAGGTTCCTGTCCCAGCCGATCGACGGGCTACTCACTGTGCTGGATATTTGAGGGTTCTCAGCAAGGCCAAGGGTGCACCCTGCTGCCCCTTCATAAGACAGGGATTAGCCAGAATGCCTGCACAACTGTGAAACTGAAGGTTTTATATTTCCTTGATTCTCTCTAGGAACTACCAGAGAAATTTTGAAGTATCTAACAATACAAAAACAGCCCATTTTTCCTTTCAGAAAAGTGGTTTTGTATTATACAAGTACTGGTTGTACCTAATTGACCTCAGTCTTTAACTTGGAAAACAGCACCTCAGCAAAATGAAATAAACAAAATCAAGAGAAAGCGAAACAAAAATAGCAAGGCAGCAAGAAAAGACCAAAGGATCCAAGTTTCAGACCGAAGGCTCAGAGACTAAGATTTATTTAGGGCACATGGGAGCTAGCCTAAAGAGACCATTTCAAGTGAACAAATTAAATCATCTAACATATAAGTAGAATCACAAGCCATAGTTACTGTCTAAATCAAAATTACACCTATCAACTATGCACTAATTGTGGCCAGTACCATCATTTTAATCCAGGTAAATGCTCTGTGGTTTTACTTTTAAAATTGAAGTAAAACAGACCCGAGCAGAAAATCATCAAAAACAATAACACAATAATTATGCAGTAACACACTTACATTTGAAACAAGACATTGATTACTGGGATGATACATATTTGTTATGCATTAATGCATTTCAACATACCAAAGTAAGACAATAGATCTGGAGTAATTATGTAAAAATTGACAGCACATTTATCACTGTTCGTGATTACTTCAAAGCATTGGCATTTCTATGAATTATGGCATGTCATCTCACGTGTATACAAATGTTAAATCATTTATGGCAACAATTGATCATTAACAATAGCATATGCTGAAGGCTGCCACCTAGAAGACTTTGAATTAAAGGAATGAATTCAGTGGTGCAGTTGTGCAATTCACTCAACAGGCACATGGAGTTTTAAAGATGACTCATATTTCATTCCTTTGGTTCCCATCTCTGAAGTGCTATTGAAATGAACTAAATACACATGCTGAGAACTTGAAGTATTTTTCAGTACAGAAATGCCTCAGTGCTGCAGTATCTGTAATGAGGAGCACAAGCTATTTGACTTCTAGAGGAAATGGATCCATCACTCCACACTCACCCATCAGCCAAGCACTATAAGCCTATTTCCGAGACATCTAGTAAGTTGATCGGTGACTAATTACTCTGTGTCTGAAGTAGTGAAAGAAAAACAATGGAAAAAGACAGTGTTATAGGTTGGTTATGATTTGAGGGTTCCCCATGGCTTCATATGTTGAAATTTAGTTCCCATTGAGAGGCAGTAAGAGGGTAAAACTTCATCTGACTGTTGTTTAGAGGTGGCCTATGAAAGTTGATTTGAGATTAGAGTAGAGCCTCTTACCCTGACTGGATCATGGTGGTTACACACATACACATGTCTCCTATCATCTGCCGAACAAGATCCAACATGAAATGAGGTCCCTAGATTTTATACCTCCAGAACCATGAGCCAAAATCCTGTTTATTTAAATACCCTACCCAATCTGTCATATTGTGTTATTAACAACATAAAGTGGACTAATTCAAGAGTGACATGAAAGCCAGCAATAGGTATAAGCAAAACAAGGTCAAAGAGAAGGAAGAAAAGGCTGGGAAAGGATAGGAAAGAAAAAAGATTTAAATTCAGGAACAAAATTTCCATTTGAAATTGATTTCATTAAATAAATATTTAAAGAGTATTTACTAAGAGTCAGTGACTGTATACTCTGATGCCAAAATCAAAGTTTTCACAAATGTTCTTCGAAGCATTTCTTCATTTCTGCTTACATCACCAGGTTCAGTTCCCTATTTCCTTCCTCCTGAATTACTTGAAGAAATTCATAGCCATTTTCTGGCTACATAGTCTCTCGATTGTTCCATCCTAGGCATCAAGGCCAGATTAGTATCTTTTAAACCATCTTTGGCAACATTACTCTTCATTTCACAAGCTCATTGTTATTTACAGGAAAAATTCAACTCAGCAAGATTGCTTGCACCTCTTGGAGGTGGGGGACAACAGTGTAACAATGTGTATCTCATCTGAGTTGAGGACAGTGGCATAGTAATGTGCTGGCCCACTGGCTTTCAAAAGAAGACCCCAATCTTTACACTTGGGACAAAGTTGGTTTAATTTCTCCCACCTTGGCTGATTTCACACCTCCCACTGATCGCACTGAAGCTGGAGTTAAGAAGAGATAAGCATGATTTGCTCTCTTAAATCAGGATGAATTGACTCTAACACACCACTCTTTAAAAATACAAATTAAAATAAAATACAGCTCCTGCCATACAATGAAATAAAGTCTCAATATTAACCCAGTGGCTTAATCTCAACTGAGAACTCCATTTCTTATTTACTATTGTGCATACCCTCTCTATAGCTTATATGATAACGTCTACATAAGTATTATTATCACAAGAACACACACAGCATCCTCAGAGTTTAGAGGTCACAGACTACGCTATACTTTTTTATACAGCCACCATCTCCAGTGTAACTTTGTATCTTGTGTATAGTGAACTCTCAACAAATACAGACATTTCTCAGATAATGACCAAAGTCCATTCCGGTTACTAGGTTATTAAATGAATTGGTTGCTGCATGGGGGATTTTATATACTGTGTACTTTACATATTCAGAACAAAGAAATGGCCAACGGAAACTCCAACTTGATGGCTCTGCTTTTATTTGCATAACTCTTGCATGCAGTACTATAATGTATAACAGGATATAAAACTGCGGTTCTGTACTGTATAATACAATCAGCATAAGTGACAGTACTGCGCAGTAGAAGCCACCATAAGGCTACATGTTCCCATGTCATAAATCCAATGGGGCGGTAATGATAGATGAAGATAAGAATGGAGTGAAATCCTGAAATTAGTTATTCTAGTTATCCAAACTTGGCAGCATCATCCCCACGGTCAACTTTCATTCCAGCCTGGTGGGGAATGAAACAGCATCTGTATCTGTATGTGTACCGCCAGGCATTTCCCCAGCTGCAGCCCCTGAATCACTTTTATTATGTGATCTGGGTTCCCTGAATATCCTAGTAACATGAATGTGCTTTTCCTAGGTTATCTAGATAACAATCCCTTCCTCCAAGAAGATCTCGGTGTCGTATAATACAGAGGGTTATGCCTCGGTTGAGTTTCTTCCAGACTGCAGGTCTCCCCTAGCCACCATGGCTGTGCTGCAGCTACAGGGGAGCAGACTATTTCTTGGCTCCTTGGTGTCCTCACACCCCAGCTTGCAGGTGGAAGAGGAGCCTCTGTGTAAAGCTGCTTTTGGGTTCTACACAAAGATGCCCAGAGCTCCTTCCTGAACACAGTCAAGGTCTGTCCACCTGTACCCCAACTAGTCAGAGTAAATCACACTGGCTGGGCTCTTCTTTTCCTATTGAAGGCATCCAAAATCACAAATAATGGGTTGGGGTGCATAGTCCTCTCACATAAAAAGAATACGGGTATTTGAAATTAATCATGCAATCTTCACCCTGGCCAAGCCAGTTGATGACCTCACTACTCTTTTCAGATCTGTTTCCTGGTTTAGGTCATACAGAGGTCTCTGTAAGCATAGGTGGTTCAGGGAGGGCCCTCCTGGGTTTCAGGCCAACCTGGAGTACAATTTGATGTTACTTAGAAATGCAATTCTTATTTTTCTTTCAACAATTCGATTACCATTGCGTAGGATGCTCTGGAGAGGGGTCTTGGGGTCAAATTTCACAAGGGAGCTTTGGTTGAGAGGTGGACTCAGAGCCTGCTCCTCAGCTCATAGGGATAAGAGTCTGCTGATGACCATTTAGGAGCTCTCTGAGCTCCCCAGTCTTTATTTGAATACAAAGCTGCAGCAATAATATCACTTGATAATTTAACCAGAAAGCTAACTGGGCATGGTAGCAGATGCTCAAAATCCTAGTATTCAGGAGGCCAAGGAAGGAGGATCATGAGTTTGAGGCCAACCTGGACTGCATAGCAAGATCCTGTCTCAAGGCAAAAAAAAAAAAAATGGAGAAGTAGAAAGAAAGAAAGAAAGAAAAAGAAAGAAAGAAAGGAAGGAAGGAAGGAAGGAAGGAAGGAAGGAAGGAAGGAAGGAAGGAAGGAAGGGAAAGGAAGGAAGGAAGGAAGAAAGAAAGAAAGAAAGAAAGAAAGAAAGAAA
>NW_004955494.1:6443280-6497306 GCF_000276665.1 Chinchilla lanigera
GAAAGAAAGAAAGAAAGAAAGAAAGAAAGAAAGAAAGAAAGAAAGAAAGAAGAAAGAAAGAAAGAAAGAAAGAAAGAAAGAAAGAAAGAAAGAAAGAAAGGAAGAAAACCAGCTGAGAGGAATGGAAGTAATATCAAGAAAAAATTGTTGCAGACCTCTAGTTGCAGGACTTGATCTATTTCTGCTATTCTGCATAAAACAAATGCTTGTCATAAATGAAATGATAATAACAAGTTATAATGAAATAATGTAAAATGTCACTTTAAAAATAAAAAGGTTCATAATTTTGACTAATAGGAATTTAGTTTCATCTTGCTAAACCAAATTAAATTTAGTTGAATTCACTTCAAGTAAGTCCTGAACAAATATTTAAGGAACAAAAGTCTGAAAAACTACGTAAATGTCCATATGTTTCCATGGAGTCTTAGGCTAGGTCACATTGACAGACTAGAAGGTATTTTTGCATGCTGAACTACCCTGCAGAAAGTCCAGTTCTGCTCAGATTTCTCCATATGATTCCACAAATTGTAAACAGGGTCTCTGGTGGGCTGTGTGAAATCAACCCTTCCTCCTGCCACATGGTATAGCCCATTTTATTCCTCCCCTACTCTACTGTCTATGGATCCTGCCTCCTATCTCTGCCAAAACCAAAAGCAGAAATCTGCTTGGATGGCTCCAAAAGCACATCTCTCCATTCCTGCCAAGCACAGACAAGAGTGCCCATGCCTGCCAAGATCCCCACCACACTGCCAGTGCCCCATGTCAAGGAGACTGACATTTGTGCAGAGGGCGCCTGTACCTGATGTCACGAGTCCTGTTATCTATTCTGAATTCTCTGTCTCTTGTCCTAACAAAGTCTGCTGGCACCGCCTTCTGTTGCTGTAAAATGTTCTGGCATAAATGCTGCTGCTCACATTCTTACTAGTCCAATTCTTTCAGTATTTAATTGATCTTCCCCACTCCCTGTAATCTGTGAAGCACGTCTGCGGGGCAGGCTAGAAGATGACAAAGTGATGGAAATCATGTTTTCCACAGAATCATTCCATGCAAATATTGAACCTTGCTGTGCCCTTTCGTTGGGTGGAGTTTTGCCCAACCAATGTAAGCAAGGACTTGATCCAGCCCGAGAATGGGCTCTGGCAGGGCTCTGTGGGATGCCAGAGCTGGAGGGAGAGATATCATTCAGAGCCCTTGGCACTGAGTCTGTTTTTTCCCAACAGAGACAATACACACATGCAGATGCAAAGCCTTAAACCAGTGGAACCAAATGATGGTGAGCCCTCCCCTATGAGACTATGTGCCGATTGTTACTGTAAAATTTTTGGAATGGAAACACAGACCTCAATACAAGAGTGCAGATGTGGAAGAATTTGGTCCCTTTCTGAACTCTGCTATATTCATCCTGTATAGAAGTGTCACATGCGGCTATGTACCGCATGGGAGACCATGGAGAAAGGAAATGCCACACATAGTTCTGCTACCTCTACTCCTTCTCCTGACACCATCATTGCCAAAATAAGTCAAAAGCTTACACCATGTTGGTTTGTGTGCTCTTCTTATCAGTGCAAACGATGGTATCTATGTTATGGCCTTCCCAGGTAAAGGCAGAATTGGCATCAAAAAGGACAGACCATAGCAACAATTCCCAATACTAACTCAAGTTCAAAGCAAGAGTTTTACAGCCAACTGGTGTGATAACCAGCCCTGGGGCCTTAACAGTTTCTCTGAGCAAACAGGCTCTAGAGTGGAAGATTAATTCTTCAAGCTGTTTAATAGAGACTTGCACTGTTCACTGATTATCTCCACACATCTCCCTGAGCTTTACAAATGAGGGCCACTGAATTAATTATAGACAATAAACAAATGATAAAAAGGATCTGTGCCCCCTCTGAGGTACAGCATTTAAAAACTATGGATAACCCCTATGTTGGTTTGGGGGATATTTTGCAAGGGAGAACAATATAATACAGGACACATATTTAATAAGATTATTTATAATAGTCACCCAAAGAATGATATACAAAAGAGTGCAGGAAATCTCTTCTCATGCTGAAACCAAGGAATCCAACTAAGAGCCTGGATCCCACAGACATGTCCTGCATGAGTCCAGCTGAAGACCTAAAGCTCATAACAATGCCTCCCACGAATCCAACTGGATTCGTGTCAGCCCAGAGTCCGTGACAATGTCTCATGCAGGCCTGTTTCACAGATCTGTGCTGCGAAGGCCCAAAGGTCAGTGGTGGAATCTAAGAAGACTGTGCCAGCAGGATGAAGGGTCTATGCTAGCAGGCTGAGGGATTTGTACTGGAGCCAAGAAGCAATGCTCAAAGTAAGAACCAGAGCTCCACCAAAAAGGTACCACATCCATCCTAAACAACAGTGAGGTCCTGAGCTCCTTCAATGGTGAAGACAGCTGAGTTCCCATCAGAAAAGCCAGTGCAGCAAGCTTCTTCAGGAGACTGAGCTGTGCACCTTCTTCCCCTCAGGAGCCAGGAAGCAATGCTCAGAGTGAGGACCAGAGCTCCCCCAAAGTGAACCAAAGTTATTCTTAGTACCAACAAGGTCCTGAGCTCCTTGGAGGATGCAAAGGCAAAGCCAGCATGACAAGCTCCTCCACAACAATCAACAGCTCCTTACAGCTTCTACCTGCTCCCAACAGCCTTTATCTGCTCCCAATAACCTCACTTCTTCTTTTCCAGTTCTGCCTCTTATGCTGCCGGCAACAATCCCCAGGTGGGCCTCCCACACCCAGCACCATGCTTACTCAGTTCAGCCAGGGGTTATAAATTGACCACCAGTTGTCAATCCACTGCAACCCATCACTCCATTCTTTCTCTCTGCTGTGAGGATTGCAAAGGGAACACAATTAGCTACTGCCCTGTGTGTGGATAGAATTATGTAGGTTCCAGACCTCCGTCGCCCACCACTGGAGAAAACATAAACTTTTGTAGTGAGTCATGATTTGGTGATTCACTTATTAGAGCACGATAAACTGACTAACACTTCACATTTGCCCCAGCAGATTTTGCAGACTCTATATAATGAATCTGCTTATCTGGCTTCTCTGTTCTTCAAATCTCGTCCCTACTTTCCAGGTGATCCTTGGCTTTGCCCGGTTTCTTAGGCTGTCTATGCTCAGATGAAGTTACTCATTAATCCAAAACCAAGAGAGTCAGGATTTCACAAAGAGGAGGACCAGAAAAAATTCCCCCAGGAGGCAGAACCAGAGGACAAGTTTAGGGAGCGTGGCCACCCCTCATCACTTCCACAGTGAATTCTGTACAATCTCAAGTCATGACCTTTACTATGAATTCAAAAAGACAACATATCTGTGTAAAACACTGCAACCACAAAAACCATTTGACCATTTTTCCAAAGATTAAACCCACATACAGCATCACACAATTCTTATCTATGTGTAACCACCACTATAATCAACACTGTTACAATAAATAGGAACCGGTTGACACTATTAATGTCCCAGCATTTAGAAATAGGAAATAGAAATGTTCCCACACCAAACTAAATGTCATGTACAAATTATACTGGACAGATAGCTGTGATGAAATAAAATAATAATTATTATGGATGAAAAAATGTCCTAAAAGGCATTTGAAATATATTGATGAGACACATTAAAGAGCTTATGTTTTTAGTTTCCAACTTTAAATGGGCATCTCCAGCATTCTCTAGGGTATATTTTTTATAACAGTATCAATTTATTATAAAGGTCAATATTTTCTTCCCTTTTAAATTCTTTCAAGTGGGTTTTTAAAGACCATTTTCTAAGATATTTAAAATTCTTACAATGCATTGCAAAATTACCAGGAAAGTCCTGTGGGAATTTTTTTTAAAAGAAACATATCATTTGATGCAACATGAACCCGAGTTACCAAAAAATATCATTAAGAAAAGGTCAGCTCTGGAAAACAAAGAACAAAGATAAAAAGCACCAGGCATCTTTGAAACACTGGTGTCAACAGAGTTTATTTAACGCACTCTATTTTAGAGTATGAAGCCTGAAGTTCCCAGATTCTGGGTTCTCTAGGAAATGAGAACACTGTCCTGTAGCTAAGACAAGTCTAGAATTCTTTCTCCTATCATTTGATCACCAGAACTTGGTTCCATTTCTTGCTCTGATACTGTGTCTTTCCAAGGAGAAGAGACCATTTCTTAGTGACTTTTGCAACTATTAATCTTATTCTGGTATTCAAAGCTCGAACACAAAGATGTGTTGAATGAATAAATGACTATTCTCAGGGACCTAAGATAAGTATAAAAGTACAAATTCCATGTGTCAGGTTACTTGTGTGCAAGATACTAGTAATTGGCTTAACACTTCTCCCACTGGGTTTCATGTGCAGAGGAGCTAATTTGTCACTGGGAAGGAATAGATGGAGTTGTCATCCACTTTCCAACTTGAGCACTCCCTCAAGAATGGGTCAGGGTCAAAGAAAAGCAAATGGCATTTTGGCAAGCTGTGAGTGTAATGCTCTCTCTGAAAGGAGCCTGCTTGTGTGTCCTTTCTTCTTGGCAAGCTTTCTTGGAAGCCACTCTTGGAAGATGGTTCCTTTTGAAGGCAACCTGCTAGGATCAGCAGAACTCTGGATTCTATGTGAGTTCTTCTTGCTCTTCACCCTCACTGACTAGATCGCTCACTCACAAACGAATTCCCAGGTATGCTTAGGATGAAGGGACTCTGTTCACATATCTTGAGGGCCTAAACTTGTTTCCAGCTTGAATGAATTCATGCAGTCTGCAACTCAGCAAAAATTACTGCTTACTTCAGTTTGAGCCCAAAACCCTAGGCAATAGCCCCACAGTCCTTGTTCTGGTAGGGACCTCTTTGAATTGTTTTCCCCACAGAAGCAGTGGCTGCTGTAAAATAGAGTCTGTAATAATGTTGTCTCAGATACTTTCTTCTTGCTGAGACAAAATACCTAACAGCCATAAGTTAAAAGATCATAGTTTGGGTTTCATAGTTCATAGAGGTTTCAGCCCATAGTTGCTGGCTCCAAGGTAGGGCAGCACGGCAGAGGGGAAACAGTTCATCGCATTGCAGTCAGGAAACAATCAGCAGCGAGGTTTTCTCTCCCTTTGTATTCCATCCAGGCTACAAGCCTGTTAGTTAATGCCACCCACAACCAGGGTGGACCTTCCCACTATCCACATCCAGAACTGTGTCAAACTAATCATTGGACTAATCCTGTTTGCACACCCCTAATGCAGTATCACACACCCATGACCCAGCCACCTCTCCAAGCCCCACCTATGTGTGCATGAGGCTTTAGGGGGACATCTTGCCATAAACCACAACAAAATTCTATTTCTGCAACCTTCTGCTTTATGTAGCTTACGCCTGCTTCACCTCTGACAATTTACGGTCATTATTAAAACTAACAGAAGTGAAATAAGGAAGCACAACAATTTAAAAATGGACAATATACTATTTTGGCTGAAACAATCACATCCTGTCCTTCCTTTCCTTTTTTAAAAGAAAAGGAAATTTTAGAAGTAAAAGAAATAAGTTCAGTATTAGAATTTGATGTGGATTTTGAATATGTGATAGAACTACCTTGAAATTGTGATATAGCTTAAAAATACAAGAAACGATGCATATACATGCACATATACATATATGTAGAGTGTCAATCTAGTCTACCATGTATAACTTGTAGAAGAAGCCTATCACATCTATTGCAGCAAAAATATGATGAGGAATTGTTTTCAAACCTTTATTTTGGGCACCTGCTGAGCAGCTGTGGTAGCATTTCAGTAACTCCTTCTTGACTGATGCAACCTGGACAGCTACCAATTAGGGGAACAATGGGAGCAACACCTAAATCACTGGCCAAGTAAACCCATTCAGGAATAACTCGTTGAGCAATTACAGCACCAAGACCGTTTTACCACTGGAAACTAGAGTTGTATAAAGAAACCCCCAAATCCACGCTGCTCAGTGTGAAGTCAACAGGAAATATACCTAATCAACTGAAAAAAGAGCACTGGAACCCCAAGGGGAAATAATCCAGAAATGCACTGTCTGTTTTCTGTCTATTCAGAAGCCTACCTTCCTTCTCTAGTCTAAATCCACTCTGATACTGTCATTATGTAAACACCATGTTATGGCTTGTAACTTTTTTGCCTCAAAGCCGAATATACTCATAGCCAAATGCACTGCCTTTGGGGAGTGGATTACAGGTGCATAATACTGGGTTAGTTCACTGGTTGATTTAGCATAGTTCTAGGTATTGGTGACAGATTTACTAAAGACAGAAGACCCACCCTGGGTGTGGGTGGCACCAACCAATAGGCTTGCCACCTGGATGGAATAAAAAGGGATAGAAGGAAGGCTAGCTGCTTCCCAAATACCATGCCATGAACTGTTCCTCCTCTGCCATATCTGTTTGCCATGCTGCCCTGTTTTGGAGCCAGACAACTATGGACTGAAATCTCTAAAAACTGTGAACTAAAATAAACCTTCATTTCTTTAACTTGTGGGTGTTGGATATTTTGTCCAACCAAGGAGAAAGACACCATAAATGAAATCAATCCTAATCCTCCCCCAAAGAGTTGGGAAAGAGAATTTCATTCATTACATGGGATTTAAACTAGAATGTGTATTTTAACCTGGAGTCCACTGCTGACCTCCTGTATTTGCACAGGCAGATTACCTAAAGTTTCAGAAATTTTCCTCAGACATAGCATGTGTTTACTATGGTCTGCCTTGACTATCTTGCAGAGCTGCTGTGAGGACTAAAGCAGTGATTCTCATGAAAAATGTATCAGAGTCACCTTGAGATCCTGCTATAACACAGGTTGCAGGGCCCCAGGGTGTGAAATTTAGCACATGGCAGTTGGAAAGGGAGCAAATTTGCATATTTAACAACTTCCCAGATGCTGTAGATGCTGCTGGCCTGGGGACCATAGATTGAGACCAACTGAATTACAGGAAAAGAAATAGATATTCTTTTAAGGCAAACTCTGACATCTGTGCTTCAAGTCTCATCTTGCCCTGTCTCCCCAAATCTTTCCTAAAAAGTGTGAACCCCTATCTTTGATGAATTTGTGATTCATTGCTGTATCCTTAGAACCTAAAATGAGGGTTGAATTCAATAGTAGGCATTCAATTTTTTAAAAATACCAAAATGAAATAATATATTTAAAAATGTTTTCAAGCAATATGACATAATATAATATATACATGAGGGGTTTATGTTAACCATGGAATAGTGAAAGGTATTTAATGATACCCCATAATAGAATGCACTTTCTAGATCTGGTAGGACCACTGTGCTCCATTAGGTCCTTTAAAAATCCAATATCTTCAGAACTTTTGCTCTACCATCCTGTAGAATATTGTCCTCACTTAGGTGGTTATAAACAGTTCATCACCACGATCACATTCCAGGCCTTTTTAAAGGAAAAGAAAGAAATTCAGCACAGAGTGATGACCTCGTATTTAAGTGCATCTTCTGTGGCATCTATTTTGCTACACTTTGATGTGGAAACATATCCAGCTGTAGAGGAGGATGGGAAATGTAGTCTCTACATGGTTGTTCACTTATTCCAACTAAAATGCAAGTCCATTATCAAAATATAAAAAAGGAAAATACATACTGAGGTACAAAGAGAAGTAACCCCAGAGGAGATACTCTTGTCATTCCAATTACCTAGGTCCCCACAAATAGAATACTTTTAACCTTCTCCCTAAAATTTAAATCCCAATGACCCATCTTGCTCCTTTCTCCTACTGAAAGATCAAGTTCTCTGAATGTGCATAAGAAAGTGGATAAGGAATTTTAAACTGGGCATGGTGGCCCCCGCCCATAATCCCAGCACTCAGGAGGCTGAGGCAGGAGGATTATTGCAAATTCAAGGCCAGCCTGGGCTACAAAGTGAGCTCAAGATCAACCTGAACTGCGTAGCAAGACCCTGTCTCAAAAAGACGACAAAGAAAAAAAGGAATTTTTAAGAATGCAATGCAGATTTAAGAAGTTGCACACAGCACTTTTCAGGTGGCAGTGCATCAAATCCAGTCAAGGTAACTGCAAAGAAGGCTGAAAAATACAGTTCCTCTTGAGGGGTCACATGTTCAGTTACATTACAGGGTTTTGATTCAATTCCTTCTATGAAGCATGTTGGAGAAGACTTGCTTTCCTAATGGAGACTGAATTTCAATTTCTACACTATTCCTACAAATAGATGTATGTGACATTTATCATTTTAGCTCTGACACTGCCTTTTCATTGCAGATGATCAATCCATATTTCCTGAATTGCTCCCCAAGTAAAAAGGTCATAACAGCACAAACAACCAAAAGCTACTTGTGTAGATCAAACAAGTCCATGTTTCTGAAATAATTCCCCAATTAGTTTTCTATACCTAAACGTAAACCTAATAGGTAAAGCAACTCATTGAATTAGTTAAATCTGTGCAAAAATGGTCGGATTTGAATAGTTTTTAACAATATATTGAAAATGAAAAAATGATATTGTAGTGTCATTAGCTACAATGCTACCTTTTATAATCCAATAAGTTTCAAAACAATTCAGAAACAAAATGTTCATGATGTTTTTCTCTTTATAATCTACAGTATAAATATACACAATATCCTCTAAACAAACAGAAATATAACCATTTATTAAGCCTCCATAAGCTTATGCTAGCTGATTTATGTATATTATTATCTATATATCTCAATAATTCTACAAAGAGGATAATTCTTTTATTAGTGCAAGTTCGTAGTACATGCCATTTATGGTCAGCTTGGGTGTGGGTACAAGGACATAATATCACTTAGTTCTTTTCTTAATCCCCATCTCCTTATCCCCTTCCCTCACTCCTCCCCTAATTCTCATTTTCATTCTTTCTGATAGTATTTATCTTATCTCATGTTTATGGTATATAATGCTCACATTCCTTGAGGTTATTACACAGAATATCTTCGTTATAAACCAGTCCGAGCTTAAATTGAATCATTTTTGTCCTCAGAACTACAAGTCTTAGCACTAGCTGTTTTGTTTTCTTTTCTCTTTAAAATAAAAAAAGAAAGACAAAATAAGTTTATTTTTTAACACTCAAATGAAAGATGTTTGGTAATACTGAGAACATTTTCTTAAGTACCTAGTGAGTGTGTAGATAATTCACAGGGACACCCTTACCTAATCATTTGGCGTAGTGAGTGATTGAAGTATAAAGCATATGAAAAGCAGACCTTATCACTTTCTTATTAAGAAACTGTTCTGTCATGGTATCATGCTTCGCTGATTTCATTCCGCTTTTCTTTGTAACTGAGGGTATTTACACAAAAGCAAGAGTGTTTCCATAGAGTTTAAATGTTTATGTATCGCCTGAAGTCATGAGTCTCCCTTTGGATATGACAATTACTTCCATCACAACCAATTGAGAAATGAAATATAACAGCAGAATCACTTCTAAATTAGTGGCTTTTAGAAGTTTCCTGGGGAGTTGCCGGGCAGCTCTAAACATTTTTCTGTTCTGTATCAGTTTCTAGGGTGAGAAAATGACAAAACTAGACGAAAAGGAAAGGCAAAGGAACCATTGTAAATAAATGTTGCCATCTCATTTTGTGGCAAATTACTAAATGACAGAAAAGAATTGAAAGCAATATTTATGCTCATCAATGTAGCAGTCAGTGTTTTACACAAGCACTAGTTTGTCTCCAACTTGGACAGCATGCTTGGTTGACAAAAGAGTTCCCCACAGTGACCCATCTGAGAGGTGCTTTCTGACATCATAATGATCAGAACCATAGGGCCCAGTGCTAAATGTATGCAAGGTAGATTGAGATTTACATACTCAGGCCTCTACAGATGTCTGACAAATCACAACTCATCAAAGTGTGTATGCTTGCCTGTGTGCACATGCTTTGCAATTTAGGCTTCTCTACCTTGCAATTGTACAAGGCTGTGTTCTCTTTTGTAATGTACCTAACGTTTAGAGTGGGTGCCATTCAATGGTTTTTGGCTGATTTTATTAAGGAAATGGAGCTGTTCCTCAACCTATTTACACCATTTTTGAATGTACACATACAAATTGTACCTGGGTCCTCATTTCAGGCTTTGCCTTCTGCTGATCGGTGGCATCCCAGAGTCTAATCATGTCTGGAGCTTTGGTGGGATTACAAATAACCATTCTATGTATGTTTATTCAAGGCAAGATTCTGAATATTAATGTTACACAGAGCCAAATATTAATTAAAGAAAAAATCAATAAGATGCAAATAAAATGTGAGTGTTGAGCAAAGTGAATTAGAAAGTCTCTTGGTTAATTGATTTCGGGCTGAATCTTGAGACTGCAGCTTATACACCATGTCCCTGCCTCCTGGACTGGAAGGGTCCAGAAACCCTGAGGCAGTGGACATGGGAAGACATAAAGTTAATGGTAATTATTAAATCTTTGGAGCTAGATGAGATCAATATTTTATGTTTCCTAATTACACTGGCAGTTATACTCTTTATAAGCTAATGATAAGAAACATTAAGTTACAGAATGATTTGTTTAACCTGAATTAAATATTATACAATGTAGCTGAGTGTGGTGGTCAACACTTGTAATTCCAGCTGCTTGGGAGACTGAGGCAGGAGAATTGCCAGTTTAAGACCAGTTTGGACAATTTAGCGACACCTTGTCTAAAAGTAAAAATTATGGGAAAGGATAAAAAGGGGCTGGAAGTGCAGAACAGTGGTAAAATGCTTGCCCAGCATACACAAGGACCTGAGTTCATTCATACTGAAAAATAATTGTACAATATATACACATTTCACAATATCAAATAGCACACAATTAACTTGTGCATTTTTATGCTTTTATGTATTAGTTTAAGTGCACTAAATATTTAAAAAGAATGATTTAGGATGCTAAATTATTTTATTTTGAAAAGAAAAGGAGGAAAACATTAACAGACAGACAACCATTTACAAAATAGCAAATAAAGAATACGAACAATACAGAGTTACAAACAAAGTGGTAGGAAATTAACAATGCTTGTTGTATTACATATTGATATATTCAAAGTGGTTTCTCATGAAAACAAATAGAGACATGCAGTACTGATCAATCAAGGACTCATTAACGAACAAATAGAAGACAGCAAAGAAATAGAAGACAGTAGAACAACTATGTTAACTATCCTGTATATACATACATACAAAATTTCTCATTCTTTCCCTTCACTTTTCCCACATCCCAGTTGCCCTTTACCCTTGAGCATTTTCCTTTCATTTCATGGTGTCTATCATATATCCAGGTTTTTATTAACTCTTTTAGGTTTTACACTAGTGAGACAATGCGGTGCTTGCACATGCAGGTCTGATTTATTTCACTTATGAGTATGGTCTGTAGTTGTAACCATTTACCTATAAAAGCCTCGAGATTATCTTTCTTTATAACTGAGTAATAGTCCATTATATAAAAGTACCACAATTTTCTTATCCAACCCTTGGTGGATGGACATTTGGGTTGCTTCCACAATTTAGCAATTACAAATTGTGCTGCTATGAACATAGGTGCACATATATTGCTGTAATATGATGTTTTTAGATCTTCTGGGAAAATACCCAGCAGGGGGATAGCTGGGTTGGATGGGACCTCTAGTCCTAGTTTGCTGAGGAATCTCCAAACTGATTTCCACAGTAGTTTTACCAGTCTGCATTCCCACCAGGAGTGGAGGAGTTCCTATTTCTCCACAGCCTCGCCAGCATTTGTTATTGGTTGATTTCTTTTTTTTTTTTATTTTAGAAATAAAAGGAGGAAAATACTAACAGATCGACAATGTTTTACAAAATAGCAAAGGATCAGTACAGACATTACAGAGTTACAAACAGAGTGGTAGGGAATTAACAATGCTTATTGTATTACATATTGATATCTTCAATGTAGTTTCTCATGAAAACACATATAGACATACAAAGCTAATCAACCAATGCCTCACTGACAGTTTCTTTCAGCAAGGAAATACAGGACAGTAGAACACCTGTGTTAACTATCCTGCATATACATATATACAAACTTTCTCCTTCTTTCCCTTCTCTTTTCCCATATTCCAGTTATCCTTTACCTATGAGTGCTTTCCTATCAATTCCCAATGTCTGTCATATCTCCTAGTTTAAATTAACTCTTTCAGGCTTTACACTTGGTTGATTTCTTAATGCTAGCCATTCTTACTGGGGTGAGATGAAATCTCAATGTTTTAATTTTCATTTCTCGAATGGCTAATGATGTTGAACATTTTCTCATGCACTTATTTGCCATTTGTATCTCCTTATCTGAAAAGTGTGCATTCATATCAGCTGCCCATTTTTGGATTGGGTCTTTGAATGGGGGGGGGCTGATATTTTTTAATTCATTATATGTTCTAGACAGAATTCCTTTGTCTGAGAGACAGTCAGCTAAAATCTTTTCCCAGTTTGTGGGTTTTCTTTTTACTCTGCTGGTGATTTCTTTAGATGTGCAGAAACTTTTCAGTAGGATGAAATCCCAGTTGTTGATTCTTCTAAGTGCTTCACGTGCAATTTGGTTTTTGTTCATGAACTCTCTGCCTGCCCCTATGTCTTCAAGGTTTTTAGTTACTTTCTCTTCCAATAGATTTAGTGTTTCTGCTTTAATATTGAGATCTGTGATCCATTTTGACTTGAGTTTGGTGCATGGTGATAGGCTTCGGTCTATTTTCAGTCTTTGGCAGGTAGCAAGCCAGTTTTTCCAGCACCATTTATTAAAGAGACTATCATTCCTCCAGTGAGTTTGTTTGGCCCCTTTATCAAAGATGAAGTGGCTGAGTGTGTATATGGTTGTGGCTGTTTCTTCCAGTCTGTTCCATTGATAGGATGCTAAATTATACCAGAATTAAAAAAGAATCCTGAAAGAATGGTTGATGAATATAAGAATGCAAAAAGAGTAGATTTCATGCTGTCAGCCTCAAACATAAACCAAGAGAGAAAAGATTTTGTGTCGTTAGTGCCTAGCACAATAGCTGGCACACATGAAATGCCAAGTAGTCATTGGATGAAGTAGATTCTAGCAGCACGATTGTGCAACCATTGGGATGACAGGTTAGAAATACAGTGACACAGTGCTTAGTAACCAGACTGAGGACCCCTTCTTTTGAAGGCAGAGGCTAACATTATTGCAAGTAAAAATAAAAATCCTTTGAAAGAGATTCTCAGCTTTTTAAATTTTCTATTGGCCCCAACTCACAATTCTCAGTGGGTCTAGGGGACATCTGGCAACATCACTGCTGGAAAGATGAGGAGAGTGCTCCTATCATCTAGTGGTTAGAGACCAGAGATGCTGCTAAGCATTAAAATACACAGGACAGACCCCACAAGAGAAACTATCAAGCTCAGAAAGGCAGTAGTCCTGGAGTTGGGAAATCCCAAACTACCTGAATGGACTCTTCTACTCCTGTGGCTTCTTCTCTGTCCTTGTTTTTCTGGCAAACTCTTACCCACA
Source organism: Chinchilla lanigera (assembly GCF_000276665.1). Classification (NCBI taxonomy): domain Eukaryota; kingdom Metazoa; phylum Chordata; class Mammalia; order Rodentia; family Chinchillidae; genus Chinchilla; species Chinchilla lanigera. The sequence goes on from NW_004955494.1 coordinate 6,456,754, forward strand.
TTTCAAAGTCCAGAACAACTGTTGCCTCTTTTCTACAGTCTACTCTTTTTCCATCTCTACAAAGAGGACTAAATACCTCTGTATCTGAGACCTTTAGTTTTCAAAGCACATTTCTACTATGTCTAATAATTTATGACAAATCATTGTGCCCTGTAATTATAGCTAGATATCACTTCAATTGAACTGAAATCATAAAAATAGGGACCATGAGTTGTATTTACTTTCTGAAAGACACTTTACCAAATGGCTTAGATAATCTCATTTAGCCCTATGCAATCACAAATATCTATTATCATCTCCATTCTACAAATGAAGGAGATGAAGTTGGAAGGGTCAAGAAACAGATATAAGCTCATGCAATTGGAGATCAGCAGAACTAAAATCTGAGCCGTAAGTCAAACTGGCTGGATGTGTGTCTCTTAAGTAGAGAAGAAGTCGTTGATGGCAAATAAACATTTTTAAACTTCTGAATCAGAGAGGGTGAAAAGATTCTCAGCCAGTATGTGGACTCCACCTACTAACCTGAACAGGGGGCAGGAAAACAGGGCCCTAAGCTGGGCTTGACACCAATGACAGAGAAGAAACCACAGGACTGGAAGAGTCCACTCAGGTAGGCTGGTATTTCCCAACTCCAGGACTACTGACTTTCTGAGCTTGATAGTTTTTCTTGTGAGGTCTGTCCTGTGTATTTTAATGCTTAGCAGCATCTCTGGTCTCTAACTACTAGATGATAGGAGCACTCTCCTCATCTTTCCAGCAGTGACATTGCCAGTAGATGCCTCAGGTGATGAATCAAGTAGATTGTCCAAATAGCATAGAAATACTTCAAATTATCAACCAACAGGAATGGATAATGATGTAGTTATTCAATAGATGGATGGAATGACAGGATGAACACGTTTTTATCTAAAATTTCCCCCAAGTCTCACATATTTAAAAGGATATCGGATCACAGGGCTGCTATATTCATTACTGTATTCATCCACTGATGAGGGCAGTAGTTAAATGTACTGTTAGGAGTTGGGCCTGGCTGGAGGTACATCACTGAGAATGTGACCTGAAAAGGTACATTCTTTTTCTCAGCTCCTCCCTTAGTTCTCTGTTTTCTGGCTACAGATTTCCTCTGTCATACCCCTCTACAATGCAATTTCTGCCTTGGAGCCAACTGACCATAGGCTGAATTCTCTGACACCATGAGCCAAATTAAACCTCTCCCCTTTAAGTTGTGGCTGTTGGATATTTTGTCCCAGTGATAGGAAAACTGACTAATACAGAAAACTTGAACCAGGAGTGGGATCAATGCTATGACTGTACCTGACTATGTGGTTTAGAAGTCTTTGGAATTGGTTGGAAAGCTTAGAGAATGCAGGCTAGAGAAGCTTAGAGAGCTTGATAGGTTACTCTGGTTGGAATGTCAGAAGAACAGAATGCTAACAGGAATATAAACAGTAAAAGCCAGGTCCAGGAGGTCTCAGTTTGGAAAAAGAATTCCATTGGATAGTTTCACTAGAGGCCGTGTATGTTAATACTATGGCAGAAAATTTGTATTCATTTTGCCCATACCATGAGAACTCCCAAAAGACTGAGATTATGGGTCACAGACTAATTGATCAGGTAGAGGAAATTTCAAGACAGCCCAACATTCAGGTTGTGGCATGGGTAGTACCAACTGCTTTTAGCCAGATCTATAGTGAGAATCAGAAGCAAAAGGCAGAGCCAAGAGATATGAAAAGTTTTCAATTTGGACAGAAAGGTACCAAGTGCAAAGTTGAGACTAAAGAGAACAAGGAGAGTATAGTTGCTTTAAAAACATGCATGAAAAAGAAAACAAATATTTTACATCAGGACAACAAAAAGGATAATTTTAAGGTGCTTCAAAAATGGGCCAGACCCCACCTTTCACTGGTTCAAGGGTGGAAAAAGATAAACACCTTCCAAAGACTGTTTTGAGGAAAAGAAAGCCCCAGCCACTCACTTCATTTAGGGGTGCCGAGGAAATATTTTCCCCAAGTTCAGCCATGCAGAGCTCAGAGGTCCCTGCAGCCATGATCCACAGGAACCAGGCTGCTGCTTCAGCTGCTGGCAGACCATACCATCATCCACAAGGTGCTAATTTTTTCAACCACGAGAGTTGTGGGGTCCAGGAGACTTTCCCTAGATTTCAAAGGAAGGTTTTGGAGGACAGGACATTTATCCCAAAGATGGCAATGCATGAAGCTCTGAGAGTGAAGCCAAATGGGCAGTGAAAACCCAATCCGAGATGCCAGGAATGTGGATTATCAGCTGAGGAAAGCCCAAACACTGAATAGAGTCACACATCATGACAGATTCCATATGGGATGCAAGGGTAGTGCTTTGGGGTCAGGCTGCCCAAGCCCTTGAAAGTTCACATCTCAAGACAACTTGTCTTCAATACTGGACATAGACCTATAGTAGGACCAGTAGGACCTGTTACCCTGCTGATTTTCAGTCTTGTTTGGGTCTGATTCCTTTCTATTCCCCTATTCCTTCCTTTTGGAATGGGAATGTTTTCCCTGTGTTATTGCCCAATGAAAATATTTAACTTTCTTTTTGACTCTAATTTTTTTATTTTAAAGATAAAAGAATGAAAGCATCTTAACAAACACACACACATTTAGAAAATAACACAAAAACAATATAAGCAATCCAGAATCTCACACAAGGTGATAGGAAATTAACAGTGCTTATTGTATTACATATTGATATCTTCAGTTTGGGTACTCAGATAAACAAATATAGACATGTAAGATTGATCATACACTTAAACATTAACTATTCCCTTCAACAAAGCAATAAAAGTCAGTAGTACAACTATGTTAGCTATCCTCTGTATACATTTATACATATTTTTTCTCCTTTCTTTTCTCTTTTCACTCATTCCAGTTGTTCTTTCCTTTTGAGCAGCTTTCTTCCCTTTCACAATGTCTATTTTACCTCCTAGACTTTCTTCACTGTTTCAGGATCCTACACTAGTGAGACAATATTCTGTTTACACATGCAGGCCTGATTTATTTCACTTATGAGTATGGTCTCTAGTTGTGTCCATTTTCCTATAAAAGCCTCGAGATTATCTTTCTTTATAGCTGAGTAATAATACTTCATTATGTAAAAATACCATAACTCTTTTATCCATTCCTCAGTGGGTGGGCATTCAAGTTGCTTCCATGACTTAGCTATTACAAATTGTGCTGCTATAAACATGGGTGTCCATATATTGCTGTGCTATGATGTTTTCAGTTCTTCTGGGAAAATACCCAGAAGGGGAGTAGCTAGATTGAATGGGACCTCTAGTCCTAGTTTACTGAGGAATCTCCAAATTGATTTCCACAGTGGTTTCACCAGCCAGTGTTGTTTTAATTTGCATTTCACGAATGACTAATGACATTGAACATTTTTTCATGTATTTATTTGCCATTTGTATTTCTTTGTCTGAGAAGTGGGGATTCATCTCAGATGACCATTTTTATATTGAGTCTTTCAGTTTTGGGGCGGTTGATATTTGATTCTTGTACGGGCTTGTAGCTAAGAGTTTGCTCTGAGTCTCAGAGGAGAGTTTGGACTTGGACTTTTCAGCAATGCTGGAATTGTCAAGTCTTCGTTGACTCTCAGAGATGGACTACATGTGCTTTCAATAATGAGCTGGGCATAAGACTTTTGGGGATCAAGGGCAGAATGTTATTGTTTAGATATAAAATCTCCCCAAAAAGTCTCATGTGTTTAAAGGTGATTGGTAACACTATACCCATCAGTGGATGGAATCAGTAGCTAATTACGTTGTTAAAAGTTGGGGCCTGTTGGAAAGGGGTAGATCACTGGAAACAGGACCTGGAAGCATGCATTCTTGTACATCACTTCTTTCTTTTTTTTTTTTCTTTCTAGCTGCAGTGGGTTGAGCAGCTTTCCCCCACCATGCCCTTCCACCATGCCACTTCTGACCTGGCGCCAACTAGCCATGAACTGAACATTCTGAATCTGCAATCCAAAAATGAACCTCTCCTCCCTTAAGCTGTGAGTTTTGGGTATTTTGTCACAGTCATAGAAAAGCTGACTACTAATACAACTTGCTTGTGGTCAAGTGCTCTAGCATTTTCTGAGAACCTAAAAACAAGCTATTGGTGTAATGTCAGCCCAACACACAAGCAGCAGAATACTTGGGGCTGAGAAAGCTATTGACAGACTGTTCTGAAATAGGAAAGGGGGCAACCAGACATACCATCTACCAGGAACAACCTAATTATGTGAATCAAGAAACAGAGACAGAAGGAATGGACAGAAACCAAAGCCTGCTACCCATTCTAAATGTTAATCATGAAGAGGAAGTAATCAGGAATAGCTTGGTTATTAATCTGAACAGTTTAGTAAGGGAGCCAATTTGTGAGGCCAGGCAGGGGGACCTAAAGGTAGGGCTCAGCCCACAGGTAGTTCTACCTAGGCAAGAACAGAAAGTAGAGCCAAGAGCCAGGCATGAGCTGGTGATCCTCTTTTGAACTGGAAGTGGTGGAATGAATCTTGGACCAAAGATCAGAGTTTTTCAATGATTTTGAGAAGACAGCTTGAAGATGGATACCTATAGACAAAAAATAACAATGATGATAGTTATAGAGCCTGAGAGGGAAAAAATTCACTGGAAAAATGCAACATTTGCCCAATATAGTAGAAATTTATTTTGTGTTATTGGGCAACATTTTTTCCCCAAAATTTCAAATTTCAAAAGAAGTGGTCAAAGTGGTCTGTCACCTCTTCCCACCGGGTGTTGTCTTGTGTGAGATTCCAGCCAGAGCGAGCACATCCTCTACTTCTCCTGTAGGCAGCCAACTGGGTGGATGTACGGTGGATCAGAATCTGTCTCACAATGACAAAGGAGGAAATTTGCTAGTCCACACAGTGCCCCTCATTCTCCCCCTGTCTTCTATATCCCTAGGACTACACAGGCAATAGACTCCCCTTGCTATCACAACATAGACTGGCCTATTAAATTGTGGGTCAGACTTCATTACCTAAAAGGCAAATTTTCTTTCAAAGCACAAAATCCTCCAGTGGTCCCCATCAAGTAGTCCCTTCCCTAATCTCCCAGAGGAGTGTCCCTCACATCTTTTAAAATATTTCCTATTGTACACTAGCTGTGTGTGCTTGAAAATACAGAAGAGGACACTCAGATTCCATCAAATGGACATTAGGGGACACTTCTCAGTTAAGAGCCTCTTCTGGCCCAGGAGCTGAGAGCACCAGGGATCAATCTGACCTCTCATTACAGAGGATCGAGCCAGGGTATTTTTTCACGTGGTCTGGTAACCAAACTTGAATTTGACAGAAGAGGCACTGTGGATGCTCTTAAATGACACTTTAATCTTTCATCCAGTGTGTTTCCAGCCAACTCCAGGCAGAAAGGAGGAAAAAGCTGATTACACATAGCTGGTAGCTAGAATCATTTAAGCTAAATTAATAGGTTCTATAAATAACTTTGCCCTTCCTCTGAAAGAGAAAGACAGAGACAGAGACAGAGAGACAGAGAGAGAGACAGAGACAGAGCGACAGAGACTGCAAAGATAGTGAGCAATCAGAAGGATAACCTGTTCCTCATCAGGTAGTCACAACCTGAGGGAATCACAAGTCAACTTCAGGGGGAAATATGACAACACCCTGCAGGGTGCTGTAGGCAGAGTGCATGTAATACAAGCCTGTTAACTAAAATTCTGACACAATCAGAATTCATCAAGTCTTCTTTCAATATGGACTGATATGGCCCTGCTTTGTTTAAATGTGACTTTCCATTTCCTTTCCCACTGGATAGAGTTCAGGTCAGGTGTGTTGACATGATTGATTGTTCTACTTTGTATAGTTTGCAACCCTTCAAATACAGAGCATTTCTTATGGAAGTATTGGAAGAATACATCCAATGTCCTTTTGTCTGATGCCAAATTATGAGGTGCCTAATTATTTTGGGTGCCAATGATAAAAACAAATATCATCAAACAAACTATGTAGGTATTTTTTTTTTTTTGTAATGTCTTCTTTTTGCAATAGTGGATAGTGAACAGTGCGGAAAGCACTGAGCTAAATCCCCAGCCACTTTTGTTAACATAAGAGAAGGTCTCACTAAGTTGTCTGACTGGCCTTTAATTTGCAAGCCTCCTGCCTCAGCTGTCCAATAGCTTGGAGTATAGGTACACACCACCATCACTTGAAATTTTATTATATGCACAATATAAGTGAGAAAGCTCTTGTATTTAGAAACATTTTTATCATTCCTGTTGTCCATTCTCCAAATAAAGCATGAAATATATGAGTTAATGTGTTTTCCTAAAAATTCTGCAGGTCCAAAGTCTCATTTGTGATGACTTTGGTACTCCATTTGTTTTGTTTTGTTTTGTTTTGTTCTGTTCTGTTGTGTTGTTTTGTTCTGTTTTAGTGGAGAAGGAACACAAGACCTTCACAACTGAACTACATTTCCAGCCCTTTATTTTTTATTTTGCAACAGGATCTCACTTCATTGTCCAGGCTGGACTGAAACATGGAATTGTCCTGCTTCAGCTTCCCAGAATGCTGGAATTGCAGGCATACACCACTGCTCTCAGTTTGAACTCAGTTGTTAATATCCACGTTGTTCCATACAGTGCTGCCGATCCAATATTCCTTTTTTAAACATCAACAGTAAGAACTAAAACCTCTTGGTGCTGAGACTTAAACAATCACCAAGAGCTAGAACTTTCACTGTGGGGAGGAACTGAAGCTGGAGAACAATCATACATGTGGGTTAAAACAAGGCCAGCCCTAAGAACATGAAGCACCTAAGGCGAGCCTCGTGAACAAGGTGTTCCAGTTCTGAGAACCCAAGAAGCTCAAGGCGAGCCAAGTGAACAAGTTGCTAGGCAGAGGGGTTTCAACTGACGATAACCTCCCAAATATATAAACAAACAAGCTACAGTTATTGGGAAGTTCTTTCCTCTCCCACAGAGAGAGAAGACTCCACCTGACCCTAACTTTCTGCATTTTAACTCGTATTTTTCTTCCTCCTCCCATATCCCCCTTGTGAAGATTCAAGAGCTGTGCCAGATGGGGCACTTCCCTTTCTCTGTACCCATTTGATTCATAGGGGTTAAGAGAGTACTCCACTCCTTCCTCCTGGGCTTTCTTCTTAGCACCTCTCACTCATTCTGCAACTTTGTATGATGATGCTTTTGCTGTATGATGTCATGCAGCTCAGGCAATGCCAAGTGTATCATGCTGTTCTAGCTGAGCAGAAGTGTTCATGCTATCATGTGTAAAATACAACCTTTAACAGAGATGTTAAAAGTGTCACACCTCATCAAACACAGCACATGGTCACTGAACTACCTGAGCTGGACACTTATTTCCCCCATCTACAAACATCTCTCTTCTCCATTCTTACCTCAACTAAGAATCAAAACCCAGATTCTTGTATATGGCTTTTTGGCATCCCTCTTGAGTTGTATCTGGGCTTTTCTCAGGGTGTTTTCACCACTAAAACTTGCCATCTGAAATTTAAAGAAATTATTCACTTACATAGGTAAGTCTCAAGCTAAAGGAAGTAATAGAAGATACCATGCAGAGCTCGATGTGGTGCCTAGAAAAGGCAACAGCTTTGCAAGGGAGAGTCAATGGCCAGAGCGAGTTTGCAGCCTGACTTCTCAACTCGCCCATTCCCAAGATACCAAGTAGGTGTCTGCTTGAGGTGCTGCAGGGAAGTGTCATGAGCAGAAACAGCCCATGGCACAATGATGCAAAGCAAAGTTGGCTTCATTTATTCCTCCAACCAGTCAATCACACTGCAAGGATTTATAGAGTCTTTAATAAATGAGGTGAAATTTGGATGCTTCCTCCAAGTTTGATCTACATACATGTTGCATGGAAGACAAAGATGGCTGCCCCATAACTCTGTGATAAGTACTCCTTCTTTTGAATTCTACTCCTTGATATGTCAAGAATATAAATACTGAAATATATGATGCAGTATGCACCTTTGTTTGCCATCCCTTACCTATATCAACAAAACATTTGTCAGAGCAAATCGTTACAGCAAAATGCACTATGGATTCATGAATATTGAATTCAAGAATTCTAGCTTTATAATTGCAGTTTTCACAGTTTCAGTAGCATTGCAATTTTCCTACCAAGTTAAATTCACAGCACAATACAGTTTGGATCCTCTACTATAGGACAAAGGCAGCTTATATTAATAGGAATTAAGGTTATTCATCCAAACAGCTGAAAGTTGCCCTGGTTTAACTCTGAAAGACTTTGATGGGTACCCTTTTATTTAGTTATTTCTTTGAAAAATGGCATAGCGTTGAAAAATTAGGCACTTTGTTATTTCTCCTCAGTCAGCCCAGAAACTAGGCTACCGCTTCCCAATTCCACATCAGAAATACCCACTGGTTTTTTTCCTTTTTTTTTTTTTTTTTTTTAACAAAATGCTTCTTTCTTCCCTTCAGTGTCATTTAACAAATCATTGGTGCTGTGCTGGATATAGGCCACTTCTATAGCCTGCTGAACAAATGATTAGACACAGCATAGGAGGTGCTGGCTCTGCTGTGAAGTGAGCCCCCGCTTACGGTGCCAGTGAAGAGCCTGTGATTTATCTGCTCTGTTTTCTTGCACTCTGGCCACTTGATGTTAACTTGTTAAGGCCTGTGCTAGTGACATGCTCTTGTTTTGAGTGCTGGCCAGTCTGTCTGGCTTTCTTGGCTCCAGGTTATCTCTTTGAAGCCACCTCCACTTCACGTTTCACAGAATTACTTTTTTTTCCCCCTTGAGGTCCTCTATGTTTTGTTTTGTTATGCTGAAGCAGCCAAAAATAGTTAAATGGGCACTCCCTTGGTTTATTTGCCTTTGAAGTAAACTTAAAAAGCGCTAGCTCTACTTTCATTTTAAAATTTAAACTATCCCACGAGCAGTCATTGCTTTTTACTTTTTTCATCTTTTCTCAACTGTAGTAGACATGCAAACTGGAAGGAGGCATCCACAATCAGCTGAGAAAGCCGATGATATTGGTGTAGGGATGCAGATGGTCCCACAGGGAGGCAGTCACTGGGCGTGGCTCAGGGTGATTCACTTCCGGTGTGCACTGGCTTGGAGGAGACTTAGACATCAAGTTCCACTGACTTGCTAAGTGAAGGTTGACCCCTCAGAGAGTTGAGTCACAAAAATCCCAACAAGGTAACTGGGCAGCTAATCAATTAACAAGCCATTGTTATGGCAAAGATCAAGACAGGACATATTTTCCAAACTGCCTAAATATTAGCAAATCAGCAAAGGCATGCTAACCTTAGACCAGTACTCACATATACTAAGTTGACATGAGAAACATAAATTATGATTCCATTGATCTAGGGGAAGTGCTAAGTAAGACTAGGAAGTCCTTGACAAGCACTTTTAGCCAGTAGTTTTTTGCAGCAATCCCTATTCATGGATAATAGAGAAAAGCCTGGACACAGGAGCTAGGTACTACATCATAAGGATTAGTTACCAACTGCTGTGTTCTGTGTGCAAGGGCTTATAGTCAAAGAAATTAAATTCTTTTCACAAAAGGGAAGACACAAATATTCTCCTAGAGTAAATACACTGAGAACTCATATCTAAATCCTGCCAGACTGGCTAAGTTCTCATTTTATCCTCTTCCTCCAGCTACGCTACATTTTAAGGTGGGGCAGGGGGTATTTATTATTTTAGTTGATGTGCAAACTGTAATTCCAATCTAAAAATGAAGTTAAGCCTTTCTGAAGATCAAAGTTAACATTAACAAGACGGTCTGCTTCATCCCCCCCTCCCCCAATAGAAGCTAATGAATCATTGGGCATTTATTGTGGCAGAAAGACAGTGGCTGCTGGCAATTACACTGATGAGCAGAAACCCTCACAAGTGGGTACTTTAAAGCAATTATTTTCCATTTGGTTCTAAAAAAGCCTCTGAGTAGAACTAAGCTTTGATTACCTGGCATCTGAAAATATACATTCTCAGAGGGGTATTTGCAATGATTGTTTTAGTGGAAAGAAAGTAAACAGCTACTGTTTGTGAGAGCTCAGTTGTGAGCCTCTTTCAAGTTGAAAATATGGATGGTGTAAAAGGTGGAGCTCTGATTTAATGGACTCGCCTGTTATTATTACATTATATTCCCAACTAGAAAGAGTCAACAATTTATTGGATACCTGAGGATCACAAAGCTGACTGAAATGCATTTTTCTCAAAACGAACCTCTTCAAACTCTAAACTCAATGTCATTTGCGCTAACAGACTCCCCAGTCTCAAGCCTAAACCTTACTTCTCCATCTCTTCTCTTTGGACCCAGTTTTATGGAGCAGTGCTGAATCAAAGACTGAAAGATTCAGAAAGTTCACCTCTTGTAAACATTAATTCCTTTGAGAGAGGCAAGCCAAAGAGCATCTGAAGGAAGAATTACGTGGAGAAAACATTTATTTTCCAAGTACGGAAAGATTGAGAGTTTTTATCAAGGTTTTTTTTCTGTCTAGTTTAAGATTATTGGGGAAGACTATAAGTCAGTAGGCCACATTTTCAAAAGAGTGAGGAATGTAGATCAACTGGCAGTCAAAGGCTATAAGAAAAAAGTGCTCAAATTGAAAATTCAGTTCATAGCTCCAGGTTAGAGATGATATGTGCAAACAGAGATACATGTGACCAATTTTGTCCACTTGTCTGGAACATCATTTTTCTCCAGTTGGAGGAAATATTAAAAAGAAATGTAATGGATGAACTTCAATAGCCATTAAGCAAAGAGGGGTAGTATATTGGACTGTACACCAGAAGTTAGCACAACCAGAAACATCATTTACCAAAACATCATTTACCTCATTATGGAGGAAGTACACAGCAGAAAAAGTATTCCAACTATTTAAAAATCCTAAATAAACTGTCAGAACTGTACTACCACCTCTTGATTTATCTACATACTTTTCTGAATATATGATACCATTTTGTGTTCTGCTTTAAAATTTTATCATAAGCATTTCCATGTCATTAAAAACTACACATGAATATCAAATTTAATGTCTAAAATTATTTCAGATCTATTATTGCTTTAAGTGGTTCCTGATAGCTAAGTATTTAGAAAGAGTCCATTTTTTGACTAATCTCAATTTTTTTTTCTTTTTTTTTTTGGTTTTTCTCTGGTACTGGGAATCGAACTCATGACCTTGGGCTTGCCAGGCAGGCACTGTGCCACTGAGCTAAATCCCCAGCCCCAATCTCAATTTATTTTAGAAAGTTAGAAGTTGAATTTCCAGCACTATGAATATGAGCATCTTTAAAACTCTATATTCACATTCCCAAATTATATCCTTGCAAAGTTAAAGCATGGCAATTTCAGCCATCTCTGGAGTGTCCACTTCATGACCCAGGCCAACAGTGGGTATTCTGTTTGTATATTTAATTAACATGACCTGTGTCTCATATTTTATTTTATGACAAAAAACAAAAATTAATAATAAAATAATGAGAATAGCAATAATTAATACACTGTATATCCTTATCTTCAAAGTAGTTCCTCTGGGTACAAACCATAGACAAAAAGGAGTCCTTTGCTGTAATAGTTAACTGTGTGTCAAGTTCAGTAAGAAACACCCAGCTGATTAAATGATGGATTACTGAAGATGAAGACCCACCCTGAGTGTGAGTGACACCAACCCATAGGTTTGTAACCTGAATGGAATCAAAAGGGAAAGAAGGAAAAGTCTTTCTTCTGTGTTTTTGGAGGAGCTCCAGTCTTCACCTTTGCCTTGAATGTCCATCTCTTGGCTTCTACCACAGACTCTTTAGCTTCCTGATATAGACTTGCACAGGACTTTATAGTGAGCTCCAGGCCTTTGACTTTTGAATGGCTCCTTCAAGCACACCGGCGGCCCTTCTGAACTCTTCCACACCTGTCTGTGCATGTGGACACTGAAAGCCTACCTCGTGGATCCCTATCTTACATTAAATCAGTTCCTCTAGTGCAATCTGACTGATACACTCACAAATAAAAAAACAGATAATGTCACAAAACTATCTTTTCAATTAACTAATTAACTAAGACAAAATGGTAGTATGAAGGAAACCAGTTAGCATACATATTAAAATACTTTTGAAACAACAGAATAGGTAATTTGGGGAATTATTTGAACTTCTCACTACTTTCTGTTCATCTACTTTGCTTTTTATAAGTTTCTCATGTAAGAGAAACCATGTGATATTTAAACTTGTGTGTCTAACTTATTTTACTTAACATTATGCTTTCAAATTGAATCCCTTTACCTATGAACCCTCAAGTTTACCTTCTCTATGGCAGCACAGTACCCCATTGTGTATATATACCACATTTTTGTTATCCTGTCATCTGTTCATGGACTTATACACAAGACCTAGCTACAGTAAATTATGCCATTATAAACATAAGCATGCATGTATACCTGTAACATGATTATTTTATCTCTTCTGGGAAGATACCTAAAAGGGAGATCGCTGGGTCAAATGGAATTCCTATTCTGAATTTTTGAGGAATCTCCATATTGATTTCCACAGTTATTGTACTAGTTTACATTCCTACCAACAATGTAGAAAAATTCTCCCCATTACCAAACCTTCCCAACATTATTATTATTAGACTTTTTAGTGATAACCATTCTTTTGGAGGGAGACAGTATCTCAACGTAGTTTTCATTTTCATTTTTCTAGTGGCCCCCAATGTTTCACATCTTTTCATGTATTTACTGGCCATTTGTACTTTTTCTTCTAAGAAGTTTATGTTCATTTCAGTTTCCCAGTTTTGATTGAGGATTTTATTTTGGAGAGTGATTCTTTTGAATTCTTTATATATTTTAGGTGTTAGTTCTGTCCACAGAATAGTTGGAAAACAATTTTTCCCATTCTGTAGGTTGTCTCTTCACTGTCTTGGTTGTTTCTTTTGCTGTGAAGAAAATGACTCCAGTTTTGATTCTTGACTTTATTTCTTGACCCATTGGGGTTCTGTTCAAAAAGTCCTTCCCTATGCCTATGTCTTCAAGAGTTGTACCAATTTTATCTTCCAGCAGATTGTTTCTGCTTTAACATTTATATCTTTGATCTATTTTGGTTTTAGTTTAGTACATAGTGAAATGTATGAGTCTAGACTCAGTCTTCTGCATGTGAATTTCCAATTTTCCCAGCACCATATATTAAAGAGGCTGTGTTTCCCCCACTCTATGTTTTTGACCCCTTTGTCAAAGATCAAATAGCTGTATGTGCCTGGGGATGTTTCTTCTATACTACTGATCCACATGTCTGTTTTTGTTGCACTATCATGCTGTTTCTTTTTTTTTTTTTTCCGGTACCAGGAATCGAACTCACCACCTTGCTCTTGCCAGGCAGGCGCTGTGCCGCTGAGCTAAATCCCCAGCCCCTCATGCTATTTTAATCACTGTAGTTTTATACTACAACTTTTAGTCTGGGATTGTGATGCCACCTGCTTAGGTTTTGTTACCCAAGACTGCTTCTGCTACTGTGAGTCTCTTGCTCCACATAAATTTTATGGTGGTTTTCATTAGATCAGTGAGAAACACCACTGATATTTTTATTGGGATTGCATTAATCTGTGAATCAGTTTTGGAAGTACGGCCATTATAGTTATATTTGTTCTGCCTATCCAGGAACACAGAACATCCCTCCATTTTCTAATGTTCCAAATAGTTTGCTTGGCAAGGATGATGTAATTTTCACTGTAGAGATTTTTACATTCTTATTTAGGTTAATTCCTCAGTACTTAATTTTTTTATGCTATTGTGTATGATTTTTGTTTTCCTAATTTCTTTTTCTGTGCAATCATTATTACTATATAGGAATGCTATTGATTTTTGTTTTATTTTATATTTTGCTATATTGCTGCATTTTATTATAATTCTAGGAGTCCTTTGGTGGTGTTTTTGGTCTTGTAAGTAAAGGATAACATCATCTGCAAATATGCAACTCTGACTTCATCCTTTCCTGTAGATTTCACTTTTATGCCTGATTGCTCTGGCTAATGCTTCAAGAACTATGCTGAACAAAAGTGATGATAACGAACACCCTTGTCTTGTTCCTTATTTTGAAGGGAAAGCTTTCAGGTTTCCCCATTTATTATGATGCTGGCAGTAGGTTGGTTATAAATGGTTTTTCCATTTTAAAGACAAAAGAATGAAAACATATTAACAAACACACAGACATAAACAAAACAACATAAAAACAATACAAACAATACAGCATTTCAGACAAGGTGATAAAATGGTTTTTAGCAGATTGTAATAAGATCCTTATATACCTATTTTCTTCAGGGTTTTTATCATAAATGAATGTTGTCTTACACCACAGGCTTTCTCTGCATTTATTGTGATGATAGTGTGGATTTTTGTCCTTTCTTCTGTTTATGTAATGAATTACATTTCTTGATGTGCATATGTTGAACCATCCTTGCAGCCTTGGGATGAAGTCTACCTAGTCATGGTGTATGATCTTTTGATGATTTATTGCATTCTGTCAGTATCTTGTTAAGAAGTTTCACAGATGTTCGTTAAAGAAATTGGCCTATACTTTACTTTCTAGATTGGATCTTTATGTGGTTTAGGGATCAAGACAAGATTAGTTTCTGAGAGGCTGGGGATTTAGCTCAGCAGCACAGTGCCTGCCTGGCAAGTGCAAGGTTGTGAGTTCGATTCCTGGTAGCGGGGAAAAAAAAAAAAAGATTAGTTTCTGAGAATGATTTTGGAAGTATTATTTCCCTCTCAACTTCATTTAAGAGCTTGAGGGATATTGATGTTAGATCTTCCCTGAAGCTCTTATACAATTTGACTGTAAATCCATCAGGTCCTGAGATTTTCTTGGTAGTTTTCCTAATCCTGCTTCAGTTTCATTGCCTGATTGTTCAAGAGTTTTTAAGTCTTGTTTCAGTTTTGGTAATTCAGATGCATGTGGAAATCTCTCTATCTCTTCGGAGCTCTCCAATTTTTTGACTTGTATGTTGGTGAAGCAGTTCGTAATAATTTTCTGGATTTTGGTTGTGTCCACTGTGATTTCATCTTTTTCACTTTAATTGAAGTGAAAATTGAAAATTCATTAAAATTCATTGATTTGTGTCTTTCCTTTTATGGTAAAGTTGGTTAAGAGTTTGTTTAATTTGTTTCTTTTTTCAAGGAAACAGGTCTTGAATTTATAGATTCTTTGGGGTTTTTGTTTTTGTTTTTCTGGGGAGTTATCCCCATTTCATTAATTTCTGCTCTGACCCTCACAATTTCTCTCCTTGTACAAGCTCTGGGTTTGAATTGCTCTTGTTTCTCCAGGAGGTTGAGATGTATCATTAGGTTGTCTATTTGGACTCATTCTGTTTTTCTAATGGGGTATTCATGGGTATAAATTTCCCTCTGAGGACTGTTTTCATTGTGTCACATAAGTTTTGATGTGTTCTGACATCATTTAATTCCAGGTACATCTTATTTCTTGCTTAATTTCTTCCATGGCCCAATGATTTTTCAAGAGTGTGTTGTTTGATTCCCATACATTTGCATATTTTCTGTGGTTTCTATTGATTTCTGGATTTATTGCACCATGATCTGTTAATATGCATGATAAAATATCGATTCTTTTGCATTTTCTTCTGTACGCTTTATGAGCTAGTGTGTGATCTACCTTGGAGATAGCACTATGTGCTCCCCAGAAAAAAAATGCATTCCTTTGTTGTTGGATGGAACACTCTATGTACATCTATTAAGTCCTTTTGTTCAAAGGTTTAATTCAACTTTTTTATTTCTTTGTTGAGTTTTTTGTTGAGTTGATCTGTCTAATTGTGATAGTGGAGTACTAAGGCCCCCAATTATAACTTTGTTGATTTTTGCCTGACCTTTTGTGTCTATGAGTGTTTAAGAAGTTGAGTGCATTGTTCTTTGGTGAATATATGTTTATAATTATTCTCTCTTCCTGTTGAGTAATTTGATTAACCAATATATAATGTCCTTCTTTTCTTCAGTTTTGACTTGAACTCTACTTTGTCTGAAAATAGGATAGATATTTCTGCTTGTTTTAGGATTCATATTGCATGGAATAATGTTTCCCATCCTTAGAAATCTAGTGGATGATTTTCTCTTTGTGTTATACATGCTTCCTTTTACAACACACTGTTGGATTTTGCATCTTGATTGATTCTGCTAATCTATGTCTTTTGCTTGGTGAGTTGAATCTATTTGCATTGATAGATATGATGGTATTGACTTACTTGTGCTTTGTATTACTTTCCTGTTTCTGTTTTACTTTCTTTCCCTTCTAGTTAATTTCTAGCCCTACCTGCTACATTTATTTTATTGGGGTTTTTTTTTATTATTACCTTCATTGTCTCTTTCTAAAATATCTTTGATAATTTTTTTTAAGGTTTGTTTGGTGGTCAAGAATTTCTTTGGTTCTCTTCAGAATGACAATATCTTATGTCTCCATCAATTTTAAAACATAATTTTGCAGGATAGAACAGTCTGGGTTGGAAATTGTTCTTTTAAATCTTAAAACACTTCATTCCAACCTCTCCTTGCCTTTAAGATGATTTTTATAAACCTCTCATAATGTTTTTTCTTTATAGATGATTTGCTGCTTTTTGTCTAATAGCTTCCAATATTTTATGCATGTGTTGGATCTCTGGTATTTTAATTTTTATGTGGCATGGAGTGGTTCTTTTTCTGATCCTGGCTATTCAGTGTTCTATATTCCTTGATTATCTTATGTTAAATTCTTTTTCCACATCTGGAAAGTTTTCTGGTATTACTTCTATAGACAGATTTTTTATGCCCTCTGTGCTGTCTTCTGATTTTTTGTTATTTCCAGTTACTCTTATATTAGACTTCTCAGAGTCACCTAACAGCTTAGATACATTCATCTGGTTCTCTTGTTGTTTTCAAGGTATCTCTCATTAACTGATCATTGTCCACAGCCCTGTCTTCTAGACCTGACACTTTGTCTTTACATTGGTTGCTTCTGCTATCCATACTTACAATTGTGTTTGTAATCTTCTGGGGTTCTGTTTGAAACATTTTTGTAGAGTCCCATTCTTTTCTATGCTGGGCATTCATGCTTTTGTATGTCTTTATTCAGCTCCACTTGATTAGATTAGTGTCTTCTCTAGGCTTAGTGATCATTTGTTTCATTAGGATCATTATTTGATAGGTTTTATCTTTCTTTAAATTCACTAAGCTCCTTATTGAAGTGCTTTACGTCCACTGATACCCCCTCAGTCCTTTTTGTTATGTAGCTTATGACTTCCTTCCCCTTGATACCCACCTAAAAAAATTTGAGGGACTTGAGAGTTTTCAGAGCACTTTGTCTTTTCATTTCTATTTTTTTTCCCTTTGTTTGTGCTGAGGTTTGCAGCTTCTTTGGCCTGGTGCCCACATCTTCAGCAGTGAGCTTCAGTATTGTTTATGACACCCAGGAGATCCAGCTATCAACATACAGTGAAAACCAATTGACAATAATAATGCTAGCACCTTGGCTCTAGTAGTAAATTCAGTGATAACAGTAGTGTCAAATATCAACTGGATACTGAGGAACTCTAAGAACCATTCATGAACTGCCCTTAACCAAAGGTCTATGATTTTAGTGAAGACTCTTAGACCACCATATATTGATCTATCCTAATTTGAACCACTAATTTCTGCTGGAGGTAGGCCCTGGCTCAAGAACTTAAACATACCACTAGACTAATTGCCATCTCCTTCAGGTCTACACTGTACAAAGATTATACCTAGCAAACCTGGCCTTGAACCATAATACAGGCCCTGTGATCCTTTTTGTCCAAGCCCAAGCCACCAAGGGGATCCCCCTCTCCAAGCCTGTCTCTCATGGCTGCCTCTCACCCAGTCTTTGTGGTACGATAACACTTCAGTCATGGAGTGAAACTCTCCCCCCTGGATGGTGGTATTGCCTTTAATTAGGTCAGTCTTTTCATTGTCACTTCTGCCACCCTGTGCTGTGAAGAACCTAGGGCCAGAGCAGGGTAGGATTTGAGGTTGGCCACTCTTTTGCCTCCTGGGTGGATCACCCAAAGCCTAGGCCAGCTGTTCTCTCTGCACCTGCCTCCCATATGCACTGTGTGAGACCTGCAGCCAGCAGAAGCAGCAGAAGTTCTCTATGTTTCAGTTTAGTAACCTTAGGTTGTACAATAAGATGAATCTATTTCCTGTGGTTACTACTTATTTGCAATTGCTCTCACTGAATTAAGTATACATGATCTCTGCTCATTCATGTATTAGAATCTCAGAGTTTTTCTCATTAATTTTTAGCAGTTTGCCATGTTTGTAGCTGAAAACCTAGTACTGTGTGTGATGAAATAGAAATTAATGGAATTACTTCTTTATAAGCCAGTATCATCAAGCATATTCATATTTGTCATAATTATTTTTCTTTGACTATTTAATGTGATATGCAGTTTTAACACTTGAAAGTAATTTAAACTGTATTTTTAATTCAACCAAATGGTTGAAGAATAGTATGTACTGTCTGCTGTGGAGCTCAGATAAAAAATAGCTCAGAGTTTCCTTCTAAGCATTTCATGGCTTAGAAATAAATAATGATCTTAAACCACAGGAAATAGGTTCATCTTATACAAATTCAGGGTGGATTGTTTTTTAATGTATGATAGAAGCTAAAGACAATAGAAATATTTTTCTGTTTAAAAATAGTGACCTAAAACTATCTATGAGATAACCCCCCATTCTCCAAAGATTTTTCACAGATCTAATTCAGATAATTAATTAAGTGTACTAAACTGCCTTTTTAGTATTATTCTGTTTCTCTGATCTTTCTAAATATGTTTATGACTGTATCACATTGAATGATACAGTATATGATAACTTTATACCATTTTAAGTTATATCAATAATTTACCTCATTAATCATTTTCCTCATATTAAGTGATATTATTATTTATATACTTTCACATAATTTTAAACCTATGTTAATGATAACAATTTTAGGTTTTAGGTTTTATTAGAGGAATAGGGAGCAGAGAGGAAAGGGACATACAAAGAATTGATATGTGTTATGTTCATGTATTAACTTCTCACAATAAATGTAAACATTATGTACTTCAGACATATACTAATAAAAATAAAATTGAAGAAAAGACAATAAGGAATGTAGGAAATCCCTAACAAAAAACAATCCACCCTCAATTTATTTTTCCCACCCATATTCATAAGAAATTGTTTCACCCTTCTGACAGTTTATGTTAATTCATCTAGCAATCACCTCCAAGATTCTAAATAACACACTCATACATCATTACATCATTTAATGATGAATCTTAAAGTTCTTCCATTTCCAATATTACCTACCTCTAACAAACATAATTCAGCTACATAGTTCTATAAATTTGTGCTCTATTGCATTGAACCACTATGACAGTTGATCTCCTGGTTACCTTTGTGACTTAAAGTCATGTATTTCAGGATGCACTTTTTGTTCAATTAGGATTTTTCCGTTTCCATGCTTTACCCAGTAAAGAGCTTAGTGCTCTTATCAATTTGTTCACCTGTCTAGCCCCTCCCCCACTGCTAAACATCCTCCATCTATTTCCTGCAAGACCCAGACCAAGAACTTTTGCATTCTTGTTTTGCTGCCATAGTTGCATGACTTCACTGACATACAGTGTGATTCCAGAAGATTAAGTAACTGCAACTATTCCAACAATTCTTCTTATTTTTCTGGATTAAAAGACAAATAAGTTAAGTTATTTTAAAATTTTTCCTCAACAAAAGGGTGTAGGAAGCCCACTCACACCAGGGAAAATGACCCAACAGGTGCTTAACATGGGTACACTACATTTCACTGTATTTGAGGAACTTATTGGACTGGCATTGGACTCTTGCCTGCAAATCCTAAAGGGAAAGATACGGGGTGGAGTCACAAATTAGTTGGGTGTTGAGTTTGGTTAGCACTCACAGAGTGGGCAGGAATAGGATTACATCATTCTACGGAACTAGAGGGAGGAAGAGAAAAAGAGAACCAACATAAGACAGATTCTTTTGTTCCTTGTCTTCTCCAGAGAACATCAGTGTAGGGATCTCTGAGGAGCTCATAAAAAAGCATCCCATAAGAAAGACAGCAAGTGTTTGTAACCCACCAAGTCTGGAGAGCACATACAAGGAGCCACACCAGAAGGGACTTCCTTCCCTCGTTGCTATTCTCACCCCAATCAGAACTAGATATGCTATGAGGACAAAAAGTGGAAAAGCCTGCTAACTTTAAAGAAAATGAAATTTTGAATATTCCTAGATATAAAATAAGTCAGTACGTTATAACTTATGGTGACAAAATCTCTCTTCATTCCATAAAAGTGACAATAACTTCCAGGCTGTCCTCCAGGAATGGGGAGAATTACCCCAAAAGAGTAATTTAATAAAAAGATAAATGGGAAAATGTCACTTTATTGTTACTTTTCATATGCCATGCTGGTTTAAAACAATGAACGTATAAGGATAAAAAAAACAGGGTTACAGTAAATGAAATTGTAAGCCAGATTCAACCTTACAGTTTTATGTTCTCATTTGTAAATTTATCTAAATTGTTTCAAGAATATATATAGAACCATATATATGAAACTGGAAGCAGGTGCACACCTGTAATCTCAGAACTCAGGAGGCTGAAGCAGGAGGACCAATGTGAGCTCAAGGCCAGCCTGAACTATGTCATAAATTACTGTTCTTTTGCTATTTTGTAAAATGTTGTCTGTCTGTTAATGTTTTCCTCCTTTTATTTTTAAAATTAAAAAAAAAAAAAAGAGTGTCTCGACATCTCCCCAAAATACAGAATATTTTTTTGAGTCAGGGTCTCACTAAGTCTCCAGGTTGCCCAGGCTGGGTTTGACCCTTCCTTTGGTAGGTGTGAGATTACAGGTATGTGCCACCATACCTGGTTAGTAATAAATGTAATTTTGAAATGTTATACATAAATATATTTTAATTAAACCACTAGTTATCCCCCAGGTTCCACTGAATGTATTTAGCTTCATTTCTATGATTTTTCAGATGACAAAGGATTGGAATCATCTATATTCTTTGAACAAGTTTTTATTAATATAGAACCAATCATGAAAATTTACCGGGCAGGGAAGCTAATATACATGGCACCTCTTCTTGTGGTACAAGTTTTTGGTACAAATATTTGACTCTTGTAATTTTTTATAAAAGAATTCCTTATAGTGACTTTTAAACCTACATGTAATTACATATCCATATAAATATTTCTCTTAATTTCCATTGTTTCTTTTAATCAATAGAGCTGCAGAAACATATTATATGTGGCATATAAAACCATATATTGTTTGCTAAGTATTGCAAGGGAATTGAGGACCATTTGTTGACTAGAAACAGGTCATCCTGGCAGTACAACAGCAATCAATAATATCATTTTTCACTTATGTTTCTATAGTTTATAGAATAATTATCCCTTGGCCCTGGAAACAGCTTTCTTATTGTACCTTTCACAATTTGCTTATTCTTTCTTCTTTTCAAAAGGGATTTGAATAAAGTTCATATATAAAATAAAGTAAAATAGCATATCAAAGACATACAGAGGAAGACAAGAAAGCAAAAATGCTAAGCAGGAGATTCAATCTAATTATTGTGATTGCCTAGTCAATTTTGCTCTACATCCCTCAGAGGAAGGAAAACCAGTAGGTTGAAGATTTCAAGTTATTTGTTTGGAAAAAAACATAAACAAATCACTTTTAAGGGAGAAAAATAGAGCCAGGGATACAGAGATAAATTGCAAATGGACTTCTCAAATAAGTATGCACACAGAATAATAGAGGAGTTATCCTGGACCAAATTTTCTTCCACCTACAAACACAACCAAAAGTATAATATGTAAATGTGATCTAGTGAATGTGGTTGTTCAGAATATTAACTAATATAAAATGATTATGTCACTGCCTACTTGCTTCAAGAGAAAAGGTGACAATTACCCTGGGAAGTAAGTGGGGATCATGTTTCTTAGTCTGTTTTACTTACATGGCACTGCTGGAAGTAAAGTGTTAGACAAGATCTGCATTGAAGACTAAAGTCAAGCCCTTCAGAGTCTAGGGAAGCAGGGTTATTTGTCTGAAAAAAAAGTGCTATGTTCACCATACCACACTGGTGAGTAGTAAAGCAGGTGGTCCGAGGAACAGGCTTGAGAGACACAGCCTGGGAAGTAAACATCCATCATATTCACAAGTGGAAGTTCTATCATCTCCTACAGGCCTCTAAAAATACATTGATTTCTTTCTATGCTTTGAGTCAATAACGTTGCATTAGTCTGACAACAAGGACATATGTTCCCAAAAGTACTCTGTGAAAGAGTTTGTAATTTCAGATCCCTCAACATAAAAGGTCTTCTTTCCAAAAGCAAGTTTATGTCTATTCAAACTTTGGAAACATAAGCGTAAACTATATAAATATTTTTCAAGCATGCTGTTCATTCTCTACATTTTAAAAAAAAGTGCCTTGGTATTGCATGATTTCAAAGTTTGAAAGTCAAACTCCCGATGTAACCTCCTTTATTTAAAAAAGGGCATTTGTTTTAAAGTGTTGTGATCACACAAATGTATTTTTAAAATCAATTAGGCTTAGTCTAAACATCTCAAGAGAGAGGAAGGTTCACTCTCTTTCCTTCTAAATCACAGACACAAATCCCTTAGTAAACACATTTGCATGCTGTGCTGGGAATATGTTATGTCCAAGCAAGCTGCTGAAATGCCATCCAGCAAAGTGCAAATCCAGTGTGTATTTTGGAGGAAGGAGTGTTTGAAAATCTAATACACCTAGATTAGTGGTAGGCTGTGTTGTATACAATGATATTATTATGCCAAGAGAGGATGCTATCCAGACAAACTTACAAAATAACATGGAAAACTTGACTAGAGAGTTTCTTGGCTGTAAATGGAATGTATAACCAATTAGAACTCCCTTGACTTAAAAGAAAAACTAACTAATCCAAGTCTAGCAAAGTATTTTACAGTATATTTTGAAAGGAGGTTACAATCATGTTTTGACAGCTGAATAAGAATCAGATAAAATTAAGTTGTTTACAAACTTTCATTCATCTGCAGCTGTCTAAATAGTCCCAGTAGGTCCAGGGAAGTAAAAATGCAAGCTCATCAAACAGGGTCATCCTAACAAAGTGAAGACAATTGGCCCAATTAAATCTGTCAAGAATTTTATTCTACTAAAGGCAAAAGCAAAGAGTCATTTCTCCCCCACTGCATTTCTTTTCTATCTCTGCTACTGTAGCCTGACTACAGTGCAGAGGTCATTTTTCTAGTCTTTCTCCTACTGAATGAGCATCTACAGAGTCTTTGCTATATATAGGACACAGCAATACACACTGAGGAAGAACCAAGACATATTTATAGACAAAAAAGACTGGGAAAATAATTGGGCACATCAGGAATGCCATTACGGTATGTAAAACAAAACACATAAAATCTAAAAAAAAAAAAATGAAGTTGAAATTAAATGTAACATACCATGAATTTTTTTATTAAAATCTGTTTCATATTTATTTAACAATGCTATAATCTAGGGTTATAGGAGATCTTTTCCTATATCTCCCAAATTAAAAATATCTTCTAATGTGAACTTACTGATTTTCTATAAAAGAGACTATGTCAAACATTGTCATACAATATAATTAGGAGAACAAAAATAAAAAACACAGTAAAATCTTGGATTGTGAGTAATTTGTGTGTGTTCTGCAAGTCAAACAAACATTCAAACACTTCTAGTAAATTTTAACTTGTGTCTTGGTTACTTTTTTCTCGCTGCTGGGACAAAATATCTGACGCCCAAAATTAAGGAAGGAAAGGTTTATTTCACTTACAGTTTGTGGAGGTTTCAATCCGTACTTGTCAGATTATAAGGCAGAGTGGCACATGGCAGAGGGCTGCATCTCAGGGTGGCAGCACACAGCTAAGCAACAACCACACACCAGGGCGGAATGGGGGAGGAATGGCCTTAAGCACTCTCTTCCTGTCCCTTACATATGCAAACTATCCACCCCAGGGCAGGTGCAGCTCTCACACCCTTAATCAAACTTTAAAAGCCTGCCCCGTGACCGCATGAGGCTTTGGGGGACACACAGACATAAACCATAACAACTTGATAAATGAGTGATATCTTGCAATAGGAATAGTATGTAACAACGAATTTCACATACCCAAAACTGAGCCAAAGTCTTGCATGCTCTCTCACCCTGTCTCTCTCTGTCTCTCTCTGTCTCTCTCTGTCTCTCTCTGTCTCTCCCTCTCTCTCTCTGTCTCCCTCTCTCTCAAGGGGTTGTGGGTGATCATCTCCCAACAGCAAGAGGTTATGGAGAACATCTCATCTGCAGAGAAGAACAGGACAATGTGGGAGAATCCCTCACCTCAAATGAGACTATGGAGATGTGGAAAATGTGGGAAGCAGTGCAAAGTTTTGCAGAAAAGCACCACCCAAATAAGGCTGCAGCAGTGTGAGCAATGACTCTGTTTAACAACAGTGCGGTGTCACATTTCCACGAAATTCTCAATAGGAGGCAAGAGCAAATATCACTGAATATGCTATGAGTTAATTGCACGAAAAGAAAAAGATTCCATTAAGCCAATAAATAACAGCGATTCCATTAGTGAAAGTCATCCTTACACAGTAACCCTCCTCTCTCTTGTCTCCCTCACGTCAATCATGAAGGTTTGTGAAGGCAAGTGTTCTGGACTCAGAACCGAACCAAGGTACCCACTGACAAACACCGGAGCACACGGATCGCCAATTGAGATTTAAAAGTGAGCCTTTATTAGCTGGCCAGAGGCTGACTGAGAGCCTCCATGCAGGGTAGGATCAGGTCAGCACCAAACCAGGGGAGAGAGCAATGTTTAAGACAAAAAACCACATAAACCACATCCTACTTGGCAAGCAAGGTCTTTGTGAAGCAGTCTTCTGAAAAATTATAGAAACTATAGGAAAATTACAAGAAGGGAACGATACGTCTCAGGGAGTTTCGAGGAGTGGCTAGAATGCGGAACGAAGCAGGTGGGAGAACAGGGTAATCAATAATCTTTCTTTCTCATGTTCTTTGTGAGGCCACGCATGTCCCTTGTGAGGCCTTTACAGTAAGTGCAGGTGAATTTGCTTGTTCTTCTTTATATTTTGTATTTTCTTTATTAGTTTGTATTGTACTACAGTATTGCAAATATTTTATATGAATATTTTGAGTTGTAGAGTGAATCATCTAAATTTCCATTATTTCTTATGGAAATATGAAACTTATGGGGAAACTTGCTTTGATGTACAAGTGCTTTGGACTACGTGCATGTCTCCAGAATGCACACAAACAAAGGTTCTACTGTATATGAAATGAGTAAAGAAAAACTCTCAAAAGTAACATAGCAGCATGTTAAAAAATATGCTATAAAATGTGCTTAAACTACTAAGTAAACAACCAAAAGGCTAATGTTGGTTCAGAGTGGCTACTCTGAAGGAAATATTCTTCTCAGCTATGGGAAATAGAGTTATTCTGCAACATAATAAATTAATGAGGGTGCAAGCAAAGCTGGAGCAGATGTAATATGAGTCTGTAAGAATGCTGAGTATGCAAGAAAGAAGACACTTTCCCACACACTGAGTCAGTACCTAGGAGGGGAAATGGCATTTTCTAAAAAGCACTTGTGGACTATCCAGCAAAGCTCTGTGTTAGAAATTAACTGACCTGGATTTTAGGCTCATCCTGTCATTTTTTTAGAATTTCAGTAATTCCTCATAAATTCTAAGTCTCAATTTGTTCATCTGAAAAATTACAACAATAATCACACATAGCTTTCCACCTTCTTTAGTTAGTGTAATGGTTGAGTAGCATGATGTTCTGAATATGAAATGTAAATACTGCTTTTGAGCAGTGTTTATACAAATAGTATTCAAATGTGCATCTGTCAGGATGTCCCATGACCTCACTCTCAGCACTAGCCTTTCTGTACACTCTCCTGGCTGGATCTCATTCCTACTTACGACTTTCACCTCTATCTCTATCCAAGTGATTCTCAAGCTAGCGTTTCAAACTTATCTCTAATCTCTCCTAAATATTAAGGAGCTCTCGATCTTACGGAGCATGGACAACTTTTCCAAAATTCTAACCTTCCTTTGAAAGCTCAAATTTCATTATGTGTAACAAATCCTGTCTATCATTTTCTTTAAAGAAACAGGATCACCTTGTCCATTTGGATAAAATATTTGCCAAATACTTAAGTCTGAAAAGACATCATCATATAGTCATTGTGTGGAGTAAAAAATAAATAGTGTCCTTAAAAAAAAACAATGGCAGCCTCAGCTCAAAACTCAGCTGCACTAAGTGCTTTCTTCAAGATATATATGGTGTTGAGATTTGATACAATAATCCTTCATACTGTTTCATCAAACACATTTTTCAATGAAATTTTTCTGCTCACATGTGATAGGAAAGAACACAGTAACTACTAGCACAGTCTGGTGCCACTATCTTGATTTATCATAAGAGATCAATCCTTTGTCTGCCATTGATTTCACACCATCAGTAAAGAGGCAAATAAAATTTGGGGATTATCATGAAACTCACTGTAAATGCAAATCCTCTGAAAGGATGTCAAACATCCCCAGGGATTCACGGATCACACCTTGACCATCACCGACTCAGCTGACTCCTACAGCTCACTACTAGGTGTTTCTTTATTAGGTTATTGACTTCGTCATGGATCCATGGACAGCTGTCATAGGGTCTTGGCACTCTAGATTAAAGCTTCTTTATACCCTTGGAGCTTCTATGCTAGTGATGTCTTCATCGAAAAGCAGAGACTAGTTCCATTTCCAATATAATTCTCACCCAAGGTGACCTGTGTCTAACACACACGGTTACATCACCGGAGCTGGGAGTAAGTAAAGTAACTTCCCACCCTCCGGTCTCTGTCAGAGTTACCTTTGGAATTTCAGCTTCTCCTACAGGCACTCTTTCAATCTGACATTTGATGTAATAGTCTTGTTCTTAATAAGAAATTATCTCCATTTTAACACTTCACAATTCAGGAACCTTCAGATACAAGAAAAGGTGTCAAGGATCCCCAGTGAAGTACCTAATGAGACTCCACCGTTTCTGCCAAAATTTTAAATATCTCCTTATTCCTATTTTAGCGAGACAAAAGTGACGTTCTTCTATGGAAATGAGAAAGAATAGAAAGGGGAAGAAAGCCCCTGTGTGCTTGGGAGAAGCAAGGTTTGGGGAAGGGCGAGACGAGCACTGAATGGAGCTGGATGCCTCCCACAGTGCAGGCCTGTCTCCTCTGCTCCTGAGATGCACAGATAATACCTTGCATCCTGCGCCACTGGTGCAGGGCTTTTCCCTCCCCATTCTCCCTGGAGGGGTAGGACTCTGTGTCCTTTCTCCTTTCCTTTCCTTCTTTCTGGAGTAAGGACTTATGCATGTCTGATAGGCTGACATCCTTGTTTCCAAAGCACTAACACTTATGTTGAAGCCTCTCTCCCAATGATAAAGCCATAGGCCTCTTCAATTCATGACCCCTGAATCAACATACTATATTATTTCACTTAATTATGCCTCTGTTCTTATGCAAATCACTTTGTCATCCTTTCGTAGGTATCATCCCTATTTCTTCAGATTTGGACTAACCTCAGTGTCCTGTTTTCTCAAATACCATATATTTGTCTGCAAATCTGCAAATACCTCAGTGTCTGCATCTCAGATACCATATACTCACCCATGTGTGCTGCTAAGCACGAGGAAGTGTTACCCTAATCATCAATTTGCTTGTTTATTCTTCCCCGTAAAGTCTAAATTTTTTGAGGCTAGACTGGGGCTTACTTGGGTTTTCATTCCTCTACGTTGATATTTACCTAATGGGGAGCAAATGGGAAACAGTTTAACAAAGATCTGGTGATAAATGTTTGATAAACTTTATAGGGCAATAAGGCAGACTGGCAACAGAACTGGGTAAGAGTTCAGTTGTAAAAAACATTCAGACTTGAAACAGGAAGCACTTCAACAGTTTTGGCTTATATCTTGGAAAAAGAATAAACCAGTAGAAGGAAAACCAATTAAGAGACTAAAATAAATAGTATACCCAAGAAATATTAGAGAATTTAGAAACATTAGTAAAAATGGAGAAGTGCAAAAATAATTGAGATTGATCAAGTAAATGGATTTGATAGGGTGTTTTCCCCAGATGTGGCTGTTAAAAGACGTGGAAAGCATAAAGGTCTTGCAAGTTTTCAAAATTGTGAAAATGAGATGACATCTGGCTATGAATTGTTTTTGGTTATTAGAAAGAGCATAAGCACTTGAAAATTTGATTTAGAGATTGAATTCCTCATTTATAAAATATGTAACTGAAGAAATTTCTTAAACTAAATTACAGTTTTTTATTAAAAATGTAAAGTCATTACTAGATCTCATTCTCTACAGGGGAACTAGATACTCTATAAGTAACATTTAGCATGGTGCCTAATGTATAATAAACTGAGCGTGATTATCCACTCATTTGTCCTTTGGCTGGGCTTTGGGGTTTTTTTGCAGTGTCTTCATCCTTTTGAGACATGGCTAGAAAGCCAGGAGGAAATCCTATCAGAAATATGCACATGTTCTATAAATGCTAAGTAACGACTCTCAGAATTACTTAGTGGCATATTAGATAAGCACAAATAAAGTAGGAGACTTTACTGAACTGTGGAAAACAATATGGATGTAATCCTTTATGCTGTTTTCCCTGCTTAGGACTACCTATGCTTCAAACTGGACTGTGGGTTAGTCATTAAATTAAAGACCTGAGCCAGCTTAAGAACACTGTATAGTGGTAATTGCAAACACTAATGAGGAACCAAGTGGCATTTTTTAAAAAATGATATGTTTCCTCCCCCCACCCCTTCCATTGAGACTATTGCTTAGGGTGGTAAAAGAAATGTTCTTCCTCCCATTGACACTCTTCTCCCATTGCACTTCCCTCAGTGCCATTTGGATCCTGGCAGATCACATACAATAGGTCAACATCCCCAAATGCCTATGGGAGAAAATCTCCAAGAACCAACAGCCATGGCTACAACCCATGCTCTCTGTCCTTTGCCTCCTTTCATTTCTTCCTCCCTCACTTCACCTTGTCTCATCTCTTCATAAAGAATCTCAAACTTGCCAAAATGCCTGCTGATCCAATCTCTAGTGATTCAATTTCTGACACAGATGAATTTACACATGTTCTCATGTATCTAAAACTAGGGCATATGCCTTAAAATTGAGAGACTTTTTTTTTAACCTTTGTACCAGTTATAGGCATGAGAATAGGTTCTTTCAGTTGATCATAATTTGAACTACTCTTTTTCTTACTACAAATTCCTGGTTGAAGTTCTGACTTTCTCAAATGCCTCAATATTTAAAAATATAATATACTACACCATTTTTCTGGCTGTGGGACACAGAGTCTCTTTTGTTTCTGAAAAAGAATGCCTACAGAATGATTTTTGCTTGGAGATATTTCCACCAAATATATTTAAGTGTCAATAATATTGCTTTTGAACAGAGCCATCTTCTTATTTATCTGGATCACTGAGTATACAGATGAGTTATAACAAAGATTGGTATGTCTTAAAGGTAGGTATGACATTTGACATCAAAATACTATACACACGGTGTGGTCATAAGCAACCAATAGCTAGCACCAAGCTCAAGAATAGTCTTGCATACCAAAGCAGTGATACATGAAGGTAGATAACTCCCCAGAACTTACTTCAAAGAATATTGATTCTTTGAAATACATCTCACTGGAAAGACTTTCACTTATGAAGTACAAGTACCACTATCTGCTACCAACTCAAAGAAATAAAGGTATACATAATTCAGAAAATCCAACTTGGTAGATTATGTAAATTTCTTACAGAAATTTCTGATTTTAATAATTTGACCAATGTTCCTTTAGTACTTATTTAGCATACAGTTGGTCTTCAGCAGCAAAACACTGGGGATTCGACTACTGGGGCTGGGGATTTAGCTCAGAGGCACAGCACCTGCCTGGCAAGCTCGAGGTCATGAGTTCAACTCCTGGTACAGGAAAAATAACCAAACACAAACAAACAAACAAACAAAAGATTCAAGTACTATCTATTTAAATCATGTTCATCTAAAAAAAGATATAAAAACATTTTTTTTATTTAATATGTAAGAAACAAAGTAGAAGCAAGGATACCTTAAAAGGTTATATTAAAATTCTTTTGGGGTATATAGATCTTTTCTTACCACTTTCCCATCAGGCCAGAATTTAATAATGAAAAAATGGGAAGCTTCCAGTATTCCTGCATTTATTGTACTTTTCTTAAATCAACTGCAGCATCACATCTCTTCCAAAGTGATTACACAAAGTTCAACCTGATGACATTCCTGGTACTAATGATGGAAAGTTTTCCACAAAAGAATACTCTTGTGATTTAAATTTTAAATGATTTAAGAAATCTAATCACTACATTGAGAAGAGAACTGTAGGGAAAAGCAGTTTTTCATCAAAGTAAATTATATACATATGGTTCTGTGTTTTGAGTTCTTCTCACCACTTTCTGCAATGATTAAATAAATAAAAAATGAATGGATAGTTAACTCAGGTTGATGAAAAAAAGAGTATAATGCCTTTATTGGTATAGTACCAGTGTGACAATCTGAAAAGCTCCCCTAGAAATGGATCACTAAACAAAAGGAGATGCTGTTTGCATAAAAAAGGAAGGAGAAGTGAGGAAAGTAAACACTGTAAGTACACAATCAGTTTCAAATATCTGAAGGGCCAACACATGATGAGAGATCATGTTTGTTTGAGGAAATTAGAAGAGGCTAAACTAAACTTGGAGAAACTTAGAAACAGCTGAAAACAATTTCTCTTTTTGTAAAGAAGAGAAATGTTTTACAGTGTTCTTTTTATTTAAATAAGAAATATTGAATTATCTGACTTTTTAATCATGCATGATCCTATACTCATGATAAGCATTATTGACATGCATTCACCTCCCTCCAAGGGCCACACTGAATATGATGTTTTGAAATCAGAACTTCCCAAGAAAAAACTATAAATACTATTCCTTGTTAATAAATACATTTATATGCAATTAAGTATATAAAATATTGAGAGTTATTTATGAATGTAATTAGAAGAAAACAGAAAAATCAAAGGCAAAAATGACAAAAGACGTAATACCATAGGATGGGAATTGAAGGAGACCTTTTGCTCTTCAGGTGAAAGTTTTTGCATCAATTTTTTTAAAATATGCTTGTGGAATACCTTAGTAAAAATAATAAATATCCTGGATACAACTCACTGTACCACAAAACAACCATAATGATAAATAATCATATCAAAATTTAATGATAAATGAATGAAATATCAAAGCTAGGAAGATACAGTTCAGACCTTCAAAGAGTAAATTATTTATTGGAGAAAGTCACAAGATCCTTGCAGGGCTTAGTTTTACCTAGTGATTAAAAGATCTTTATTTTTCACCCTCTTTCTTTCTCTTTTCCCTCATCCCACTTATTCTTCCCTTTTGAGCAGTTTCCTTCCCTTTCACAATGTCTACTGTACCTTCAAGACTTTAGTCACTCTTTCAGGTTCTTACACTAGTGAGATAATAAGTAGTTTACACATGCAGGTCCGATTTATCTCACTTCTGAGTATGGTCTCCAGTTCTTTCCATTTTCCTATGAAAGCCTCAAGATTATCTTTCTTTATAGCTGAGTAATATTCCATTATGTGAAAATACAACTTTTTTACCCATTCCTCAGTGGATGGGCATTTGGGTTGCTTCCATGATTTAGCTATTACAAATTGAGCTGTTATAAACATGGGCACACATATATCACTGTGATACAATGTTTTCAGTGCTTCTGGGAAAACACCCAGAAGAAGTCTTTAAAATAAAAAATTTTTAAAATAAAGGAATAAAAGATCTTTATTACTTCTGATTGCATTATATGTATAATAAATCTAGAAGCCTTTCCTGTTCATTAATCTCCTGAGAAATTTTTAGTCCTCAATTTTGCTGGTGACCTTATAAAGTCCCATTCTGAAGTAAAGAGGACATATGAGCTAGAACTGTTTAGGGTTTTATTGGTTCCCTTGCTGAGTTCTGTCATCACTAAGTAGCCTATTGAAACGTATTTCTCCTGCTTGAGTACTTGCACTTCATTTCATCCCTGCCTTATTAAACAGGAGAACAACTACTTCTGATTTAGCTTCTCACTTCTTTTTCCAGATACTGCCTACGTGACCATGGCAATAAAGACTACCTGTCATCCATTTCTAGGGTATCACCTGAAATGGAGTGATTATCAGGGACTTGGACAAGCTCAGGGACTCTGCTTAGAAATGATTCTAATGAGGAGGAAAAAGGAATGAGTTCTGGGACCTACTCTAGAGTTTCTTTAAGTCTAGAAAATTGAAATGACCTAAATCAGAGAGGACACTAGAGACTCATTTTAGAACTACTTGAAACCTAAGTCACGGTATTTGAATAAGGCCTATCTTGCTTCCTTTTCCATATATTGGACAGTGGGAAAGTTTGGTTGGGCCTGGATGCCCTCTGAAGTTAGAACTCTGAGGCCTAAAAAAATGAAGATGGTTGATTTCATGCATTACTGGAAGGACTACAGACCTGTCACTTACTGACAATTCTGCAAAACAAACAGAACAAGCCCGACTTCACTGCAAGCTCCTTTGTAACATACCGCATTGTTTCATTGTGTGGGAAATGCTTCTGGCATGGACAGATACAGAGATACCATCTTACCCCAGAAAAAAAAAAAAATGGCTATGATCAAAAAAATTCTCATAATAACAAATGTTGGTGAAGATGTAGCGAAAAAGGAACTCTTTTACATTGCTCACGGGAATGTAAACTGGTACAACCACTATGGAAATCAGTGTGGAGATTCCTCAAAAACTAAAAATAGAAAATCCATTTGGCCCAGCTATTCACTTTCTAAGTGTTTTCTCAAAAGAGCTAAAATCATCACATTACAGGGATACATGCATACCTGTGTTTATAGCAGCACAATTTATAATAGCTAGATCTTGAAAACAAGATCAACAGATGAATGGGTAAGGAAACTGGTATTTATATACAATGGAGCACTGTTCTGCCACAAGGAAAGATAAATTTGAGGCATTTATAGGTAAATGATGCAACTTGGGAACATAATGTCACATGAAATAAGTCAGACACAGAAGTTCAGATATCACATGGTTTCTTCTATATGAGAAACACAAAATATATAAAAATATACAACTAAAGAGCAAAATAGGGGCCATTGGTATAGCTCAATGGCACAAGTGCCTGTGTGGCAAGTACACGGTCCTGAAATTGATTCTCAGTACCAAAAATAAAAATAAAATAAAATAAAGCAAAATAGAACAGTGATAAATAAGAAGAAAAAATATTCAAATACTCCTCAAAATTATGTTTCATTGTTTCAAAAATATTTTAATAGAAGGGCTCATTTGTTTCACTATAATACCGGATCACTGAAAAGAAAGTTTTATGTTATTGTCTGCTTCCTTTTTGTAAAAAATTTTGGTTTATATTTTGACTTTGGGTAACTATTTTGAAGATAATAATACACAGTATATTAGCTATTATTCCTCTCATTATTTTGTCATAAAGTTTTGTTTTATTTTTTACAAAATAAAGTATAATTTGGTGGAAGCAAGAGGGAACCAAAGAAACATGTATTTAAAAATTATACATAGCAATACATCCAAAATATATTACTGTGGAGCTCAATTACATGTAAGGCCTCTGAAAAATCTGTTAAAAATCTAATGAATAGAGTGGGTTCTTTCACACGTCTAACTCATCTTATTGATCATCCTACCACATTAAACCCATAGACAGCAGCATGGGTACCCAGTCAGTGACAGGGGTTTTTATTATTATTACTTTGTCTTAGTACTCTACATGTTTGCAGTAGATAATGATTACATTTATCATGGGAAGTTGGTACTTACACATGCTACATCATAATTGTTTTTCAATTCCCTACCCCTCCACTTCCTCCCTGGTCTTTCCAACTCTTGGGCTCCTGCCCATTCGCAAAAGCTCTATTTTCAACATTTATCCATTCAATTTTTATATTTCATTTCCTTCCCATTTCCTCCCTCCTTTCATCTCTTGTTCCCTCATCCATTCAAAAATAAAATCTGTTTATTCATCTTCTCTCTTTTTCTCTCTATATAACAGAGAATACATAGAGAATATTTAGAGGGAATATATATAAATATATGTATTTCTTATGTAAAAGAAACCATGCAATAGTTAAATTTGTGTGTCAGTGACAAGATAGTCAATGAAAATTTTTCTCATGAGACCAGAAGCCCAGAAAAACTCTTGAACCAACAATCCACTCATATGCCCCAGATGGTCTAAGCTTTTTCTTCTTTGTAATTAATTTTTTACAACCACATACAATTTCATGAGACTATTAAATCCACACAACATTCAAATACTCCCATTCTTTCAGCCCCAGACCTGCTAAAGTACTACCCTCCCTTTCCCTCCAATGGAAAACTCCATATTTAGACAAGGCAGCTGCAGTTGAATACAGAAAAATAATGAGAGAAGGATGGAGTAAAGATGCTTTGGAACTACTACAGAGATCATGAGGAAACAGATCAGGAATAGTTTACTAATACAGGTCAAAGTAGAAGACAAGGCTTACTTTAGTAGAGTTGAGAGACTGATTGTCAGCATAAAGATGACAAAAAATAAGCTCAAATATTTTTGAGTCTAGAATGGGAAGACTTTATTTAGTTATATTTTTAAAACCAAAGGTCATAAGATTATAGACTGGATGTGCAAAAGAAGCCAGTGACTTCAACTGATTTTGATATCACATCAGCACTACAAACACCAGTCAGTGATTATAAATAACACAAATTGATGACAGAGGTGCTGACAAAAAGAAAATGAATGAATAAGCAAACTTCCATCAAAAATACTATAAGCACCTGAAGCTAAGTCACCTGTGCAGATCATTTAACATGCAACAATTCTGTGCTAGGCTAAGGAAAAAAAAATTATCAAGTGGCTTTGTAAAGCATTTTAATAAAGAGAATTTTACCCAAGCTATTTCTTTGCTGAAAAATGTGACTCTGAGAAAGTGACTCAGTATTTCTAGATTTTATCCACTTAATTAAAACTAGAAAATTTCTCAGATATTAGAGTTCTTAGATATATCCGGCCATTGTAGAAAACATATTTCTGTTCCCTCTCACCCCCATGAAAATTAACTTTTCTCCACACTAAGAGCTGATTCTGTGGCCAAAACAAAAGAAAATGAAAGCCTCCTTAACTACACAGAGAGACATGACACACAGACCAGTGATTCTGAAGCATAAATATTCTCAGAAATAGTCCTGGAGAATTGTTTAAAAATTGTACATGCTTTACCTCCCACTTCAGACTTCATGAACCAGAATATCTATGATCTGTAAATATATATTTTAACAATTCAGCTGTGGTAGGGAATGAAGTCTCAAACTCACAACATAGGCTTTTAAAAGACGAAATGAAATTACACAAAACTCTCACTCTCATCTTAACAAAACTTCAAAATTCATATAATGAATGCCAAAACTTCAAACTTCATATAACTAAAAGAATCAGCTGATCCCACCAAATTATCTTCCAAATTCTGCTATAAACCTTTGTAGAGAGTAAAATTTTGAGGGAAAGATGTGAAAGAGAGAGTGAAACCACCACTAAGAAAGTCAATCTCTTTTGTTTCAAGGAATTAAAATTTGTATTAGTATTTCCAAACCCTGACTTCATGAAAATACCTAAACGTCTTCCCAGTATATGAAGAAGAAGCTTTAGTAAAGGAATATTTCTAAGAAAAAATAAGGCTGAAAGAGAGACTACCTTTAAAAAGCCTACAGTAAAGTAAAAAATAAGCAAAAAGGGAAATATTTAGGATATGTAAACATAAAGGTAAATAAATTAGAATGAAAAGTTAAAAGTCATATAAATACTCTTCCAACTGTTTCAAAACAAATATTCAAGTAGAAAATCTACATTATACTACACTGTCAAAGGAAGATACTTGAAGCACAATCATAACACTAAAAATCTTCAACCTTATACAGAGAAATATGATACAAATGTTTTTCATCTATATAAAATTACTAGAAAAAGAAATCAAATGCAAATGAAAACAGTTCAAGTGATATAATATATACTC
The DNA here is from genome assembly GCF_000276665.1 of Chinchilla lanigera. NCBI lineage: Eukaryota > Metazoa > Chordata > Mammalia > Rodentia > Chinchillidae > Chinchilla > Chinchilla lanigera. The sequence goes on from NW_004955494.1 coordinate 6,493,021, forward strand.
ACCCAAAGCTTATGATAATGCAGAACAAAACTATAATACAATAGTTAAATATTCAAAAATGGGCAAAATTCAAGTTAAATACTATCAAACAAGTAGCATGTGGATGTGGAAAATCATAAATTTGAGAATTAAAAACAGAAATGAGCAAAAAGGTAAGGAATAGTATGATAATTGATTAAACAAAGAAGGGCAGTACAATAAAAAGAGATTACACAAGAAACAGAGTAAATTCATGACATCCAAGAAAGAATAAAATAAAATAAAAATATAACAAGGAAAAGTTAAAAGCAATTCAGAAAAACAGTCAAGAAAACAAAAATAATATTGATCAGAAAACTCACAAGAATGATAAAAAGAAAACAAAAATGGAAGTACATTTTGATTGTGCAATATACATATAATGGGAGAACTCAATTTACATGGTATAAAGACCAATAAGATACATAGAAAATTGACCCACAAAATCAATTTCATGGCATACATTTTTAAAATATTACCCATGACAGACATCATAGGTTTTCTAAAGTCAGTCTTCCAGGTAAAACATAAAAGCAATGCAGAAAAAAAAAAGAATTAGACTGAAATAATATTAATCAAAACATCAAAGTAACGCAAAACTAAAACAGTTTTTTTTAAAAAACTTGATAGAATAAAGTGTGAACCAAGGTTTTTATATCCAGCCAAACTATCCATCAAGTGCAAAAGAGTTTACAAACTGTTTTAAAACCATTGTAAACATTCAGTGGGAGAATTCTATTAGCATAAGCCAATCTACGGACATCTACTAGAACAGTGATTAGAAGCAAATGTTGCATAAAGTGGAAGATCGCAAATGTTTCTCACTTGGTGGCACCTTTGATCTGTGCCATTACTGCTGACTTCTAACTTGAAGGGAGAATGCAGACTGTACCTCCATGTAAACAAGTGTAAGGCCTTGCTGTATAACATAATCTAGATGCACACTAAACCAAAACAATTTAGAAAGACAAAAAATAAAGGAATTTGCAAGTATATACCAGGCAACTACAACTAATAAGAAAACAGAGGAAGTGATCATTAAATAAAATTAAAACCAAATTTATTAAATATGAAAATGTATGTTTTTGGTTTGGAAAGCTATTATTCACATAAAGATATTTCAATTAAGAATATTTAAGAAGCAAAAACTCTGGAGTTATTTATAGAAAGTAAAACCTGCATGCAAATTTTGTTTAATCTTAATGAGTAAATAAAAACATCAGAAGGATTTTTAACATCTTACTTTTAGTACAAGACAAATTAAGTGAAGAAAAGTAGGTAAGTGCATTAAAGACCTAAATAACATAACCAATCAGGAAGTTGTTCTGGATTAACATTAATCTTTATAGCTGGAAAAGAGAGTATAGTTTCAACACACAAAACATTCACAAAAATGGTCATACATTAGGCCACAAAGTAAATACCAGTAACTGCCAAAAGTAGAAATATCACAAGACAAAACAATATAAATGAAAGTCAATGAAGTATAAAGTGTGATCAAAATGTACTGTGAATGTTTAATTTTTCAAAAAATATTCGCTAAAAAACATATTGCCTTTAAGTCCCATCAAAGTGCTCTCCCTTGCTTCCAACACATTTAGCCCATCATTACTGCAACCTTCTGAAGCGAGTCTGGAAGTCCTCTTTTGAGTATTAGTTTGCCATGCTGTGGCTGCCTTAACATCCTGAAATAAATTCAAAACATTTACCTTTCATGTTTATTTTTACTTTGGAGAAGAGCTAGAAATGGCAAGATGCCAGATTCTTTGAAGAAGGTGGATGAGGACTCACTGTGATGGTTTCATGAGCTGCCTTTCCTTTGGACGGCACTCAGCAGCACCATTCACCATGCTTTCATCACACCTCATAAAAACACTTTTAAACTGGAAATTAATCACAGAAAGGCAGTAAAGAAAGCATCTCAATACTTGGAAATAAAATATTATAGTTTTAAATAAGCCCTGGGTCAAAGATGAATTCTTGAAGGAAATATATTAGCCCTTTCAGCTGCTATAACAACATATCTGTTACTGGGTAGCACAAGCAATAGAAATGTATGCTTCTGGGTTCTTTAATCCTCAGTTCTAGTTGTCTGTGGTACAATCTTATTACCATGATTTCACATGGTGGAGAAAAAAATAAGCTTTGTTGTCCCTTCCCCTTCTGATTAGAACACTAATCCCATCAAAGGACTCCTACTTTTACAGCCACATCTAAACTTAATTACCCCAAAAGGGCTTGTCTCCATCACCATAGCAGAGTTAAGGCTTCTGCATATGAATCTGAGGAGCACACAAACGTTCAGCCCATAATAGGAAGTTAGAAATACTCCAAACCAAGTGAGAATGAAAGTATATCAAAGTTTATAGGAAGTAACTAAAACAGTGTTTGGAAGAAAACTTACAATATCAAATGGAGGTGTTAGCTCAAAAGAAAGCTGTAAAATCAATAAAAGTGTCTTTGTTTAGAAACCATGAGGGAAAACAAAGTAAAATAAAAGCAATTAGGAGAAAGTAAATTCAAAGAGAAGAGCAAAAATAAATGATACTAGCCGGGTGTGGTGGCGCACGCCTGTAATCCCAGCACTCAGGAAGCCGAGGCAGGATTGCTATGAGTTCAAGGCCAGCCTGGGGTACAAAGTGAGCTCTAGGCCAGCCTGAAGTGCGTAGTGAGATCCTGTCCCAAAAAGACAAAAAAAAAAGGACAAAAATAAATGATATTAAAAGGGGAGAAATAATGAACCAAGGGAAGATTATCTGAAAAATCAACAAACAAATCTCTGGTTGGACTGAGCATTCAAATGTAAATTCATCCCGTATCTGACTTATGGTAGAGCACTTTAGGCCTTCAGATTTTGTGACCTCAGATCTTTGGACTTTACGTCTATAACTCTCTACTTCCATCTAATGTCAGAATGTGGACAGTGCAGAAAGTTCCTCCCAAAAGCGCTGGAATCTCAGTATAGTCTAATGATTGCTTTTGACACAGAAACAACAGTTTTAGCAACATTCCCATGTAAGACAAAGAGCTGCGTGACAAATTAATCACCTATATACAAAGGCAATTAATGATAAGCTGCACCTTCATTCTAGTTGGTATACACCCTAAATTGGTGGTCTCTCCAGTTTCCGACTCTCTGGCCCACTCCAAAATATGATCTCAACAACTGCACTGCAACCAGATCAACTGGAAAAACAAAAGTGAATTGGCTGATTCCTTTACTTTAGTAGAAACTTTTGAACTTCTACTGATACGCTTTCAAATCTATCCATTTTCTAACTATTCCAAACCTAGGACATTTCTTTCAGTTGTTCACCAGCTCTATAGGTAGATCTATACCCTCAAATAACTTGTAAATAAGTGGAGAGGACATAAAATAAATACACAAAGCAGCAGATAACCCAGGACTGTGAAAAATGCTATGACTCCTCTGGCACCAGCTGTGAATACTGTAGAATTATAAAGAAAGATGTTGGTGAGGACGGAATGTCCTTTGCTTGTCAGTTTGTAGCTAGAGGAAAACACAGGATGCTCAGAAAATGAGAAATGTGTAAATAAAAGTATAGCAATAAAAACAGCCAAGGATTAAGAAAGAGATTAGCACAAGTAGGTTACAAAATGCATATCTGAGAAAAATGTGGTTTGAGAGACTTGACACCAAACAGAGGAGTTCAGACATAAGACAGCGATAAATTGGTGCAGAGAAGTGGTAGACTTGAAGAAAGTAGTCTTTGGGGAATGGTGCCTGAGTAGCAATGTAATGTTATGCTGAAAGGCAAGAAAGTATAACACTAGGCAGCCCACCAGGAGTTATGCCTGAAAGGCAGCTTGAATAGGGAATAAAAGATGGATAAAATGTCATCAAAGATTGATCTGACCGTGCTTGGGGAATAAAGGCAGGAAATAATCATTTTCATGTCTGCAAGAATGTGACTAAATAAAGCAGCAAAACACAAAGAAAATAGAGAAGCTAGTTGTGGGTGAGTCGATGCGAGAATGATCATTACGTCTGAGGTCAGAAGGCTAACCTTGAGTCATTTGTAGGAAAATGGATGCACCTTGAGACCATAGCATTAAGAGAAGTATATCAGGGGCTGGGAATTTAGCTCAGCAGCAAAGTGCCTGCCTGGCAAGCGCAAGGTCGTGAGTTCAGTTCCCGGTACCAGAGAAAAACCAAAAAAAAGAGAAGTATATCAGACACACAAGCTTAAATACCTCATGCTTTCTCTTATATGAAAAATTATAACCATATATATGTAGAGAGAACA